>NW_005841853.1:2712021-2734151 GCF_000455745.1 Alligator sinensis | reverse complement strand
GGGGGTCAGAAGGAACCGGAGCAAACCATAGACCCCGACCCCCTGCCATGGGCAGGAAAGGATGCTGGGGTCAAATGACTCCAGCAAGGTGTCTGTCCAGCCTCCTTTTGAAGACCCCAGGGTAGAAGCGAGCACCACTTACCTTGGAAGTTGGTTTCAGATCCTAGCCGTCCTGACTGTGAAGTAGTTTGTCCTGATATCTAGCCTGAGCTTCTAACCCTGCCATAGTTTGCTGGGAGCCTTCTCACTCTTGCCTCTGTGCAAGCGGTGGTGGCAGGGGCTGATTGGGAGCCACAGGCCCCTCTCCTTCCCCTCCCCCACCACCTCTGGTTGCTGCAGGGGATTCCCCAGCAGCCCCCTCACTCTTGTTCCCCAGCAGTGCAAGCTTGCCAGCCCCTTCAAGTCCTCAAAACTCTGCCCCTGCTGCCACAGGAGGCTCACAGGGAGCCCTGTCGCCTTTGCCACCTGACTGCAAGGACAACAGGGCTGTCTGCAACCCAGGAACTTGAAAGGGTTCTTGGTACTCGCACACAAGCAGCCCATTAAAACACAGGAACTTTAAAGGGCTTGTGGGGATCCAGAGACTGGCTCCAGCCAGCTTTGGCGCTACTTGTGAACTGGGAACTTTAAAACCCTCACAAGCTGGTCAGTGAGCCTGTCTGGCAGATTCCCCTGGGGGAGCAGCCCCCTGGCACCCATGGCTGGAGCTGCCCTTGGGGCAGCTTCCCCACCCTCCAGCCAAGCAACCAGTGGGCTGCGTACGTGTGCCCGTCAGTAACAATTTACCTTTTGTAGCACTACAAACTTTTTGCTGCTACAAAAAACACATCTTCTGGGGCCTTAATATTAGGCCTTAATATAATATTTTAGGAGCCAGAGTCTTATAGAAAATCAGTGGCATTTAAGTTCCTAATTCCTGTTGGCATTTTTGAAATTCTTAACTTTATCTGCAGCCTACTTGATGTTTTCTCAGTGCAACTGTTTCAGTTAGAGGTTTGGTGCTTTTATATCAAAATAGTTACCAGTACAGTTTATTTTCCTCCCTTACCTGTCAAAAATTATCAGTGCAAGGAATGATTTGGTTATACTGCAATAACTAAAGTAACTTTTCCTCTTTAACTGCACTTTAGGGGTGCCTGTACATGAGCCCGGAGGCTGTTCCAACGCGCTGGAATTACAGCACATCGGAGTGGACTCTATTAATAGAGTCTGCTGGAGTGTGGTAGTTACCGCGCTCCAGCCAGCCTCCACGTCTCGGCTATCAGTGTCCCTGTACTTAAGAAGGAGGGGGGGCATTAACTAAAGCTCATTCGTTGAGCTTTAGATAAAGCATCCTTGCCGTCATTTTGAAGCATGGATTCACTGATACACGAGACACTCCAGGCACTCCGGGCACTTTCGGACCCGCTCTAATTAAAAACACCCTGGGCTCCTACATGCCTAAGGCACTTATGAGAGTGGGAAGTAAATTTAGCCAGCTTTTGAGGAAGAATTCATTTGGAACCTTACCCTCAATAAAATGAGGTTCATTAGACTGACTCCTGGCTAGCCTGTGATAACTCAGTATAATTATTTTGTGGCATCACCTCTAGTAATAAACATTCAACTTAGTGATTCAGATCATACTTTTCTGAAGGCTTTTGGCACACTTGTCTTTTCCCTCTGCTTATACTAAGTAGGCAATGTGAGAATCATGGTGATATCAGACCAGTTACTTCCAAAGGTAGGAAATAAATGAAATACCTTTGAGTCTCCCTCTGCTCCAGAGGCACTGGGTCACAGTTTGGGCCAGTTAGAGCCAATTATAACTTGGCTGTTCTGTCCTGGTACTAAAAATCCTGCCTTCCCAGGATTTTTGCCTGGCTTGCAAGGATGTCTGCCTTGGTACTAAAAATTATGGGTTGCTCTGTGCTTGCGAGATAACACTTTCTTCCGTGCCCATGTTTGGGGAGGTCTTTTTCATGGGTCTGAATGGATTGATCAGTCCAAAGTAATGATCAAAGTGGAATTGACCAAATCCTCCTTTATAAATGGATTCCACTATATCTTTACATACTTTAGGATATTAGTTATAAATGCATGTATTTTTTTATAAATGCATTAAGACATTTTGTATGAGATGTATTTCATCTTGCCGTAAAAAAAAAAAAAAAAAAAAAAAAAGTTCAAAGGATACTTAAAAGTTGGAGGGGAAAATAACAGCTGTACTACAAAGCCTATGCAATAATTCCAGTTTCTTTGGGAAGGGAGTGGTTATAGTTTTTACTTTGTACGGTGAATGGAGGCTCTCATTACCACATCTAGTCCAAGGGTTTTCTCACACCCCTTCATTCTGAAACAGCCATTTTCATAAAAATGTTAATATTTGATTTTTATCTTTTTAATATAGAAAATAATCGTGATGACATGTTGGTAGGCAAGCAGCCCACGGAGAAACGTAACTCTGATCTCAAGGTTCTGAACACGTTTCGTTCGCTGCCTGATCTCGAGTTTTCTCTGGTTGTCTCTAAGAGTAATTTAATCTAGCCTCCGACTCTTTTGTGCAAGTGCCATGCCGTGTCTCGCATTAGCACGTTTTGAAAATAGGTAGTAAACATATTAAAGTAAATTATTACCTGCTTCTAAATTCCTGTGGCCTCATGGGTGATGGCGCATCTAAGCAAGGAACTGGTTATGAGGGCAAGGGTTTGGTTTTGGTGTCTGCCTCTGTTTTACAACGTGATCTTAGGCTTCTCCAATTCAATTTCATCACCTGTAAAATTGTTGCTCTCATTTATAAAGCGTTTGTGGTTATTGTTCTATACAAGTCTGAAGTAACGTTAATTATTAGTCACAGGGTCGCTGTTTTACTGTAGTTTCTCCCCACCTACGTATTACCGTGTATACAGCCCCCGTCTTCAGACAGGAGACCAAGGGATCCATCCTCTCTGAAATTACCCCATCATCTCTCAAGTGATATAAGCATGAGCAATTCCTTTCTTTTCTGCCACAGCATGTCATTAGCTTTATACATTGGTAGGTCCAAGGGTGTTTCCAAATGCAGATCTTTCCTACATGATAACTGTGTCAAAGCCAAGATAAACAAACCGACCTTGTACTGGGTGCTTGTTCCAGTCACACCCACAGTCCAGTATAAGAATGATGGCTATCAAATCAATTATATCTGAAGGTAGGAAATTATTTAACACCTTTAAGTTCCCTTCTATGAGTGGCAGTAAATTGACTGCTGCTTGTTACTACTACAGCTACTAGTAATTAGTGAACAGAGTAAGAGTTTGTTTTGACCTGCCCGTGCATTTGGAGTTGCTGAAGCATTTTCATCAGTTTTCTTATAGTGGCTTCTAAGACCCCATTAAGGGACAGGACCTGTCTTTATCTATGCTAGAAAAAGGCATTAAAAGCTAGTACAGTTCTAGATACCATTCACCATAACCAGCTAATACCTTTGTTTAAACAGATATTAGACTTCACTTGCACTAGACAGAAGGTTGTGTTTAAAATCACGGTGGCTAGCACATTTTCTTAGGCTGTGCTTAAAAGATTGTGGCCTGAAGATTTGTAGTTTAATCATAAAAAGATATAAACAAAAAGAGGGAAAGGAAGGAGCAAGGATGTTCTTTGAACTATCCAAAGAATATTTTTTTCTGTGCCAAATAATTTGCCCTCTGTGTTGATTTGCCCTCTGTCCCTCATCTCATTTTTATTATTGTCAGGTTTTTTATAGCAGAAGTGCAGAGTCATGAGGTTGAAGTTGTAAACAGTGTTACTGACTCTGGAAATCAATCCCACATCATTTCAAGCTTTCTCTGTTGCTAGTTTTCTTGTGTTCCTCCAGTTTGGTTGTTCTTTTTCTGTCTCTCATCTTTAGTCCACAGCAGGTGGAGACCATAACAGATTTGGTTACCAGAACTATATTTTTTATTATGATTCTTTTCTGTAACTTGTTTGTTAGCATTGTAGTTTAGTAGTGCAAATAGGCTTTCACAACTAGAAGCTCTCTAGATTTTTTTAAGGTTAATATATCAGCTTAGCATTAAATGTTTTATAATTTCAAATCTTTCTTGCAATTCAGTTTAGATTCCATGCTGGATGCAGATTTTGCCTGGCCACACTGTATGTTGACTATCGCAAGAGAATAGCTGCAGTGTACTCTTAGGGCATTCTTGTCAACAGGAATCATTTGTGACATTAAAGAATGCTTTATCCCCTTTTAATGAAAATGGTTAAGTGCATGATAGTAAATATTCTTTTAACAACTTATTTCCTAGAAAAAGGTTTTCTTATTATCTCCCCTTTTATCTCTGTTTGTGCTGATAATCAGGCATAGTAGTGGTCTATCATAATTTCTTTTTACTAATATGGAAATCAGCATGGGAAAAGCTCCCTTGGCTGAGCTGGAGACTCTGTTCAGCTCTGTCTGACCTTGAGGCCACTATCTAAGGTACAGAGGAACGTGGCTCTGCCATGCGTCAGCTGCTCCGAGGTTGCTGCTCATGGACATGCTCTTGAACAGTGGCAGGTGGAAAGTAACCCACAACAGCTTTACCTGCAGTTAGAAGCATAATTCCCCTTAACTTCAGTGGAGCCAAGTTTTCATCCCTTTTCCTTTGACTTTATCCAATTCCGCTTCCTTCACCTTTCTTCCCATCCTGCTGCACTATCTGGAGTATTCACTTCTATTTAAATCTGTCCTCAGAACCCACACCTTTCCAGCATGTCAACCATTGATCCACACTCCCACCTTAGCCTTGCAAAATCATTTTAGCTAAAGGAACTATATAAGAAGACGCATCTATCTGAAAACAAGCATCCTTCTGTTCTTATTTTAGGTACACTAGTATCTTTTCATTATCTCAACCCTCTGCTTCTGAACTAGATTGTAAGATTTTTATAGCAGGGACCTTATTCCTCCTCTTTCTGTTAAATTCACTGCCTTGCTTATAGCATTATATGTATAAAGTATTACCTAATAAGGCTGCATACACACATGTAGGTGATCTGAGAGAATTCTCCCAGATTTGTTCTTCTGGTAGAAAAACTTACCCAGAGATGCCTGAACAGATATTTGAATACTGAGACCCTGAAGAGCAGAGAGCTGGTAGTGCTGGTGCTGCATAGTCAGGGAGCCTTTGGGCAAACATCTTAACCTGCTCTGCAGGCTTCCTCAGTCTACCTGGAGACAAGTGGTAACAATGCACAGGGCAGCCCTGATTAGCTGACCAGACTGATCAGGGTCAGTCTGTCTCCCTGTAGCTCAATTTGTAGATTGTGAAGGGAACATATTATGCTCCCTGCTTGGCTGGAGCAGTAGCGTCCAGTGAGCAGCATGCTGTCTCCCTGGGGGAGGCAGAGGGTGGCAGAAGCAAAGCACCCTGAGAGAGTGGAGGACTGTGCTGTGGGTTCTGTCATAGGGAACATGTATAGACATTCATTCTCCCAGAAGTCACTCTCCTGAGAGTGATTTAGCCCTGGTTGTTTCAGGTTATTTTTCTGCTAGAGCAGCCATTTTTGCCAAAAGGGAGAAAAATCCTAAACATCTGTATGCTCATGGTTTCTACAGGGAGAACAGACTTTTCCAGGACAAACTGAATGCCTGTACATAGCTTAAATATCAGGTCATCTACTGTTTTCTTCAGCCTGTGCAAAACTGTTCTTCAGTGTGTATTTGTTAGAGCTATATGCTGTCTACTTCAGGTACTAAAGTAGTATTTCAGTGGCTGAATATGTAGCATATGTCACTTGTTTTTCATGATAGAATTCACCACTAATTCCACAAGCATCCTAGAAAAGAAGTACCGAACTAGCAAACATGTAGAACCACTAATGGAGATTCTTAGGAGGATTGGGGCACCTCTCACTTTGAACATGGAAATTGCTGTTCCTAACTGGTAAACTTTCCTTGGCAATAATTCCCACAGACTTGACTATTAACATGATAAAATTGGGAAAATGAATGTGGTTTATTGAAGCCTTGGAGAACGTGGCTACAGAACAAGTCTAGTTGAGACATGCAGAGGAGTTCACACTGTACTGGCGGTTTACTTCAACTTGGTCACAAGTCAGGATCTTAAAACTGTCCTAGTGCTGCGACAAAACTATCTTGAAGGGCAAAATGAATTGGCCTCGTGATTGTTTCTCATATTTAGTCAATGCCTTTTTACAGCTGTTGTATATTAATTCTTTCATTTTTTTTTGACTGTCAGAGTCATCAGCAAAGTGGTGTCAGCTCCGGAGGCTAAACCCTCTACTCCCGTGAATCGGCCTAAAACACCTCCACCTGCACCATCTCCGGTACCAGCTCCTGTCCATGTGACCCCTCCTCCTGCTCCAGCTCCTCCTCCACTGCCACCACCTGCTATCCAGCCGGCTCTGATACCACCCCCTTCTCCTGCTGTCTCGGCTGCAGGAGGATCCAAAGCACCAGTTCGGAGCGTGGTAACGGAGACTGTCAGTACTTACGTGGTAAGTGTGTAACACCAATCTCTGCGCATGTCATAATGCCGGTGAGATGTTGACTGCATTGGCTGCATGTTGTTAATTAGCCATTTCATCATTTTCTGTGATCTCATCCTGACTCAAGTGGAGCTAATACTTGGATGTTCAATACAGAACTCTGTATAATGCAGGAACAGTGCACTCCTTCCTCTGAGGAAGTATGGCACCAACTGTTTAGCTTGGGGCTAAGATTCTTGTGTTGCTGGAAATTGTTTTCCTCTAGAAAAGATGTAAAAGCTAAAGATGTTAGCATGTCTGATCTTTAAAGGTAGGGTGACCATATTATTTTGAAGGAAATCCAGGATGGGGTAAGGGGATCCAGGATGAAGGTTACCACACCCTGCCACTCTAACCCCACAGCTCCCAGTAACCCTGATGGTGGGGTGGGGTGGGGCAGGATAGCATGGAGACCTGCAGCCAGGCTCCATCCTCCATGCACAGAAGCTGGACCCAGCTGGGAGTGGTCGTTGTGCAGCACCCCTAAGCTCCACCAACCCAGGATGTGTGGCCACATGATGCCTCCCCTGTCACCGGCAGCCACCTGGAGCTGCTGTGAGCAGCAGGGGGCTTAGCAGCAGCCACAGCAGAAGGGCACAATGCCTCTGGCAGTGGGCAGCCATCCTGGCCTGCCCCACACAGGTACCTGGTCTCTGGACCCTTTCTCTGGCCCACCCTGCCTGGCTGATCTCTGCCCCAGGCAGGAGGAGCACTGCTTAGCCCAGCTTGCCCCCCAGCCTCCAGCCACTGCTCAGGAGAAGCTGGAGTGGGTGGGGTGGCACCAATCCGGGACTTTTGCTTCAATTTTAGCTAACTGGCCAGGATGCCGGGATGGCCTATGAAACCCAGGACTGTCCTGGCAAAACTGGGACATATGGTGACCCTATTTAAAGAACACGATGCAGCTCTATGCAGAAACCAGTAGAATCGTTACCCTCGTTTGGCTATATTCCAACATGAATAATTGTGTCTTGCACCTGTATCTTTCATGGGTGCCACTTTAAGCATTTCACCATTTATAGTATCCTGGTGCTTGCTTTTATTATAGTATTTCCTACACTTAAAATGAGAAATCGACCAAATGTTGCAGTTAATGCTGTTGTTTTATAATGATGCCTCCTGTAAATTTACCATGTGGTTTCTAATGGAAACTGTATTCTTCACTGCCTGCCTTAAACTGTTGTATCATGTTCCCAGGCCCTATTAAACCAGCTGCTACATTTCACTCCGGAGTTGATTACAGTGCTGGGTGAAGGGATCCCCATGTTCAATTTGCATACCAGTTTTAGTAAAGCTTTTTGGGTTGAAGATACTAACCATGATATTGCCATTTTTATCACAAAAATAAATATATCATCACTTTACTTGTATTACAGCAGTGCCCCAGGAAATTTACTGTAGGAGAGAACTGCTTGCAGAGGGATGGTACTACATCTCATTTTCGCAATAAGCATTAAAAGCAAACAATTTTCAGATAGCATTAGTTTAATTACAGAGGGGAAAACTTGTGTTCTAAGCTCAGTATTTCTTTATGCAAAGTCTTGCTACCTTATCGGGGGAGTGGAGGCCACTGCTAATAGCCGATCCATTTTTTCTTATTTCAAATTAGCCAGAGACCCCAACTGAGGTCAAGGCTTCGTTGTATAAGCCCTGACCATACACATAGCAAGGGACAAATAATTTATCATCTAAATGGCCAAGACAAAACGAGGGAAGGAAAAATGAAAACGTTATCATATCACTACTTTTGCATAACTGGGTAATTGGGGCACAAAGCAATGACATGACCCACCCAAAATCACACAGGAAGTTTGTGCCAGGACAAGAGTCCATCCACCATTAACCCTAACCCAGTGTCTTAACCACAAAAGCATCTTTTTTTTCCTCCAGCTAAGGAAGGATATTCTGTAACGATATCATAAGATGGGAGGTTAGTAACTTTGCTCTCATTATTGTGCCTAAAAGATTTATATGCAACAAATTAAAATAACGAACTGTAAGCTTGCAAAGCCAAGTGCTGTTGAGGTAGGAAATGCCAGGATTAGTGTACAGTCTTTAATTTACAGTGGTCTTACAATTTTTTCCTACAGGAATTTTGCCTCATTCGGTAAATAGGTAGTTCCTGAATATTTCGATTTAGCCTCTTCAGTGGGAGTCCAGAGCCAAGACCTTTGCCCTCACCCTGTCTGCACCTCTCAGTCAGCCGTCTCCCAAAAAGCGCCAATTGTTGTTACCTTAAAACTTCTACACGAAATGAATAAATAAATAAAAATCTAGCTGAAGCAGAATGGAACATTTTGCCCTGAACAGTTAAAGTTTGGAAGAGTTCTTATCATCTAAAACCAGGGACTTGTAAAGAGAAAGTGTCGGGCTGCCTTAACTGTAGGTGGCACTACCAGCCCCTCAGATGAAAACAGGAAATGTCCCAAGTTGAACACCTGCAAAGAAACAGTGCCCATCTTGGAAGCATTCTGCAGGTTTTGCTTGGCATTTTAACAGCCAGGCTGCTCGAGCAGGTTATAATTGGCTGTAATTGGCACTCCTACAGCTGTACTGCTGTTTGTTTGCAGCAGAGTGGTACGGCGTGTTGTTTTTTTCTACGTTGATTACTTCAGAGAGATGCCTTTGTGTGAGCCTAGCATCCTGAAGTCCAGGTAGCCACTTTATGTCGGGACCAAATGGTTTTTTTGCACCAACAGGAAATGACTTTGCAAAAGTAAGATTAGATGTGTTGATAAAAATGATTATTAAAACCAAATTGTGTTACACTGGCCAGTGCATTTCCCTGTCAGTGCAGGCCCAGTGCTTCATATTTTCTTGTGCCTTGTGTCATCTAGTTTTGAATGACAAAAAACCCAAGACTTTAAAAGGAGTCAGTCATGAACGATAGATTGGGTGCAGCCCTTGAGCATTTTTATTGATTTCCCTGGAAGATGGTATGAGATTTATAGTCCAGTGTGTAGTTAGGTTCCCCCCCCCCCCATAGTATTTATTGTCTTTTTTCACTCTAAATGTAATTTTTATAAGCTTTCTGCATAACAAGAAAAAGTGATTCTCCTACATGGGATGTGACAGTGTGTTCCAGCAACTGCTGAAAACAAACACATGCAATCTTTAGAATAAGACTTAGTCATCCTGCCAATCCTTGTTTATAAGTGATAAAATCAGTGTAAATCTTTGGACGGCTGTATATGTATTTGCCCATATAAACTGTACTTCACAGAATGGAATGTTGTGCATTTTTATATTTTACCAAAATATACAAAAGCCTTGTTAGATGAGAGGCTTGAAATTTTACAAATTTGAATACGGTTCGAGCTGGAATTAATAACAGAAGGCCATCATAAGGCATCGAGTATGATGAGTTAGTAAACATTTGCTTAATACTGTAAATGATCTGCCTCTCTCATTTCATTTACACTTTTTAGTACATTGTCCTGTGACATAAATGTCATGAAGGGAATGGAAAGTTACTCAGTAACAACTTTTTATATCCTTGATCTTATCAGCTACTTGAATGGAAGGGTTTGGCTAATAAGTAATAAGGCAGTGCATACACATTTCACTGTATGTATTACATACACGAGGCTGCTATCTTATGTAGGAGGCTGCCATTGCTTGTTCTGTCACCAACCAGTATAGAATTTAAAGAATAAAAATGTCCTTCTGATGGGGACGATACCAGAGCTAGTGGCCTGTGTTGTTAAATCATGGTGATTGTTATATGGGAATGAATATTCATAGTTTCATAGTTTCATAGTTTCAGGGTCGGAAGGGACCTAATAGATCTTCTAGCCCGACCCCCCGCCAGGGCGGGAGAACAACCCAAAAACACAAACAAAACCACTCACCCTAAAAACAAAAACGGGACTCAAATGAGTCCAGCCAGGTAAGTATCCAGCCTCTTCTTAAAGATCCCCAGGGTAGGGGCCAGCACCACCTCCCTTGGAAGTTGGTTCCAGCTCCTAGCCGCCCTGACTGTGAAGTAGTTTTTTCGGATGTCCAATCTGTACCTCCTCTCCATCAACTTGTGCCCATTATTCCTTGTTATGCCAGCAGGGGCTAGGGGAAACAGCGTCTCCCCCAAACCCTTCTGGTTCCCCCTAGTGAGTTTATAGACGGTCACCAGGTCCCCCCTCAGCCTTCTCTTGTGGAGGCTGAATAGGTTCAAGTCCCGCAGTCTCTCACTGTAGGGTCTGCCCTGTTGTCCCCGGATCATGCGGGTGGCCCTCCTCTGGACCCTCTCCATGTTGTCCACATCCCTCCTGAAATGGGGCGCACAGAACTGGACACAATACTCCAGCTGCGGCCTGACCAGCGTCGCATAGAGGGGGAGGATCACCTCCCTGGCTCTACTCGAGATGCACCTGTGGATGCACGACAAGGTCCGGTTAGCCCTGCCAACCATGACCTCGCATTGTCGGGGATTCTCGTGGATCAAGTGGTTTAACTGGCTTTACTTGTTTATAGACCAGTGCATAAAAATGTTTGAAGTCCAGCACAGCAAATCAATTTGAATGGTAATGGTAAGCACTTGCAATTAGGGTATTCTTATATGCCCCTATCCAGGAATAGTGTGTGCAGTGAATAGCTCTGGCAGGTAAACGGGAAACCTAACTTTAAGGAGAAATCAGCTTTGCTACCCAGTGGTTGCTAAAAGCAATCAACATTTTCGTTCCTCTTTACACCAGATCCGAGATGAATGGGGTAACCAGATCTGGATCTGTCCTGGCTGTAACAAACCAGATGATGGCAGTCCAATGATAGGCTGTGATGATTGTGATGATTGGTATCACTGGTAAGTTGCTCACCTCTCCTTTTGTATCATTCTTTCCAAGATTGCTGCTGTCCTAAAAAAACCCGTATTAGTTACAAAAAAGCAGTGTGTTTGAACAGCTCCCCTTTGTTCCCACTGGTCATTTGGACAATTTCACTTCTACCTCTGTTGCTTTGGAAGTTTGCAAAAGTAAATTTTAAGTTAACACCTGCTTGGGGATTTTTTGTTAGTGGAAATATACTGGGAAATGTGCGAGAAAACCAGTGCGTTGCTTTGAGATTGTTAGGGAATCTGTGCATGTCTGGCGATATTGAAAGAACCATATGATTATGAGCACGAGGAATGCAGCTAGAATGTGTCACGTTATGGGAGCATTACTACTTTTGGAAGGCTGGGCTCTTATAAAGAAGCGAATCATTTCATATAGCTGTCTGGTAAAATGCCTGCAAAAACAATAAGCTTTACCTACCACAAACATGTTATCTTTTATCTGGCCTATTACACCCCAAAGTGGAGACATCTCATTTTATTGACATACCATTGTTATCTAAGTAGCCTTCTAATATATTTTCTGTTTCAAAACAAGAGACTTTGAATGTCTAGCTGTTGTTACAGTAATGGATTTTGGACTGAAAATATTAGTCAGATTCTGTCTCCCAACTAAAGAAACGTGCCTTATAGGGATTTGAAATAAAAGTAGCCTTGGCTCACTGAAACCTTGTGCTTTTTTGTCAAACTCACAGGCCTTGTGTTGGAATTACGACTGAACCCCCAGAAGAAACGCAGTGGTTCTGTTCTAAATGTGCCAACAAAAAGAAAGATAAAAAACACAAGAAGCGGAAGCACAGAGCACATTGAAGACGTTGCAGTGGATTTAAGTCATACGGTCACTTCAGCACTTCTACCCTGACTCCTTTGTAGAGGGATTCAGTGTGCTTCTGTCTCATCATCTGTCATCAGGTTTTATGGATTATGACTCTCAAGTGAATCAGGAACAAAAATACACTGTCCATTCAGGACTGTTGAGGTTTTTTTTGAAACCGTGTGGGCCCCCATGGGTTAGATCTTAGTCCGTTCTGACGCTGACTTTCACCTGCCGAAGGGAACTTGCACAGAGTGAGACAAAGGGTAAATAGTTACCCACACAGCTCTTGAGGATTGGAAGCAGCAGCGATCCATGTTGTATATACAGATATCTGCTCTCTCCTTTTTGATTTGTTTTTATTCTCTCCTGAGCCTGAGTGGGGTGTTGGGAGAGATCACCGTGTAAATGGCAGCAAACTGTAAACTAAAGAGACCTTCTGGAATGATTTCTGTAGTCTGAAAACAGTTTTCAACTCTCTTCCTGCATAACCAGATAATCATAACATGGGGAAAAAAAAAAGTGGCTGGTAAATATTTTTGTGATAAGAATATATGAAGCTTTTTTCCTTGATTTTTAGTACTAACATAAAATAAACATGTTCGAGCTTTTGTGAAATATCTTCTATTTTTTAAAAGAAAGTTTCTATTGTGTCAGTTTTTTTCTTCCGTGTGAATTGTTTTTGGTGGACCTGTAATATATTTTATACTTTGTTTTTGTTTTTTTTAGTCTTTGTCCATGTACCTTTACATTGCTTGTACATTTCATCAAGGCGGAAAAACACCTCACATTAAAAGATTTTCAGTCATGTAAATACCTGATATTTATAAAGTACTTTTTATGATTATTATTATTATTTTGTAGGGTTCCGAGTTTGGTGCCTTTTCTTTTCCTTTTTTTAATTTGCAGGTGTGTAATCCTGGCAGTTAATAAAATCCCTTACGTTTTATGTTTACTCCTGTAGCTGCAATGGACTATGATAGTCATCCCAGGAGGAGCTTCCCCAGTGGTACACGCATTGAAATCAGCTGAGATCATACTTAAGGCCTTAATTCAGGAGGTTTTTAAGCATACGTGTAATTTTTAAGAAGTGACTAATCCTGTTGCCTTCTGTGGGACTGTTCTTTTGCTCAGTTACACACTTGCTTAAGTACCTTTCCGAATTGGGGCTGAAGGCTATGGGCTCTAACATTAGTTTTAATGGTAGCAATCAAGTTTTAATTTGTAGCCGGAGATGCTGCTAATTTTATTTTGAAGCAGTTGTGTGTTTCAAGAATGGGCACGTAGCACTCCGTAAAGGCTTTAGAGCATATAATACCATTTTGAGTATTACCTTGTAATGACAAATAAAGTATGCTATGAAATGTATGTTGTACCCCCAGTTTTAAACAAAGAAGGAAAACTCCCCAAATATGACAGAATGGTGACAGTATTAGATATTTTAGTGCAATGTGTCTAAGAGGTGAATCAAATATAATGTACAAATAATTTTGAAGTGTTATGCCTTATGTTTCAGGAATTACAGGATGAATTTCAACCTCATCTAATTTTAGGATGCTTCTCTTTTGGATTGTACATTGATAAGCATCTGGCGTTTTAGACTACAAACCTTTAACTTGTTGCACAAATATTAAGAATTATTTTTTTAAATGCCATCTAAATTGATATTAATGAGAATGAGTTAGTCATGTTTTAAAAACATCATGTCTAGTTAGGGAAATGAGGTTTTGCTGATATGACTGTTAAATTGCAAAGCAGTGGAGATACAGATGAAATTGGGTTATTAAAAGTACACTGTTACCTTCTTTGTTCACTGCCACCTCATTCATATTCTATCCTTACTAATTACCAGTCAGCACATCAGTCAAGAAAGTTCTTGGTTTTAATTTTGAATTTTGGATTTCTGGATGTTTTTAAATCCTTTCTGGTTTTGCCTATGTAATAGACCCACACAGAATATCATCTTTGATCCTTTTTGATTTGGTTGCAAAATAAAGAACTGGCTTTTGGTAAGTTGTTTATCAGTTTCCCTCAATGTTCAGTAAATTAGAATTTCCCATGATTAAGCAATTAAATTATTCGAGGTACCAGTGGAGGTACCTAAGTTCCCATTTCGGCTGCATTTCAGAAACGTTAGTATGCATTTGTCCATTGTTATGTCAGGATTGCTTTCCTAAACCCAGTTTATGATTTTAGAAATGATCTATGTGGTAATAAAACCAAAGAATCATTTTCAGGAGGCTTGTGTGGCTCATGGGATTAGTAATGGGAGATGGAGCCTTTCACCTTGAGGTCATGCATTTGAATCGAGCCTTGGTCAGTAGACATGAAGAGTCTGATTCTCCTTTCACTTGCACTGGATATATCAGACATCAATGGTGTTAAAACTGAGAAGAACTGAGGTCCAAAAAATACTTAACATCTGACTACTACTGAGTGACCATTATGAAATTGCCTGTGGTGGGGTTTGCAATACCACCCATCGTGGCATTTCCATGTTCCTTCAGTGTGTATGGCATTGGCAATAGCAAGGTCCCAGATGAACTCTATAGCATATATAGCTCTTGTTCCTTTCCGGGTTGTGGACTTTGCTTGGGTAGGGTTATAGGTTTGTTTTTATTTATATGTTTAATTATTTATATGTTTTGGGGGATTTTTTGGCTGCAAATTGTTGCTTGATTTTTATTTTTTTTTTTTTGTTCGTCATATGTGAAGAGAGGGAATTATTAGGGGGTATTTTGGTGGAGCTGTGGGAGTGATATGAATGCCAGCCCTGTTCTGGGGGAAAGGTTTGTCAGAGAGGATGATTTTTGTGTTCCTGACCTCCAGAGGACAAGCTACATCTTGTCTCATTAGGTCAGAGCACAGCAACAATCCTAGCTAGAGGTTTTTGGGAAGCAAAGACCTGCAAGGAAAGAGAGATCGCTTTTAATGACTGGGAGGAAGACTACTGTCTACATGGAAGTGAAAAACCAAGACAGGGAAACCTGTTGTTTTGTTAATCAGCGAGACAGAGCAAGTAATGGGTTTAAGCCACCACAGGGAGTATTAAGAGAAAACATTGAGGAAAACCTTTTAAAAGTGAGGCAATGGGAAAAGCCCATTGAATCTCACTCGCAATCGCGGGCCTGATTCGTATCTGGCATGAATTGACATAGGTCCCCTGACAGCAGTTCGAGTCAGGTCAGCTTACATAAGGTGAGGGTCTGCCCCTTTGTTCTTTAAAAGCCAGCTCTTGGATACTTAGCTTAATGAGATCACTCAGACATATTTCATGTGCATAGTGTATTCCTTAGAAAAGTAGGCTATATCTGAAAAACTAGTGGAGAATCCAAGACAATTGGCTTCCCAGTTGCAATCTGGGGTAGTAATTAACCAAAATCATGAACGGTTATAACATGCTGTGCACCCAGAAAACTCCCTGGCCTTAAAAGCAAGAT
The DNA here is from genome assembly GCF_000455745.1 of Alligator sinensis. Lineage (NCBI taxonomy): Eukaryota > Metazoa > Chordata > Crocodylia > Alligatoridae > Alligator > Alligator sinensis. Next base: position 2,718,580 of record NW_005841853.1, on the reverse strand, counting down.
CCTAAAGAGAAGCCCCTGTGAAGAAAATGCCTTAACTAGCAATTCTTAATGGAGTGGATTTATGGAGATGAGCAATGGCTTGCTCCCAGGTGTAATGGAAAATGCTCTTTTCCTTAGATAATCTGCCTTCAGAACTGTATGTAGCACTCAGAGCATAATTTCTATGGTTGACAAGGTGTTTCTCTTCTGAAGATGTCTGCAGTTAAGTACAGTGAGGATCTTTATGCTCCTCAACTGATTTGTGATTCCAAATGTCCTGGAAGAAAAAAAAAACCGGAGGGTATCAGAGTCTTCTGACTTTGTCTGGGCTTTCCAGAGATAAAATGTAGTGCATTACTTCACTGTATCACCTAAACCTTCTTTGTTCTCCTTTCAATAGGACGATTAAACAAAGACCTACTAACCAAATTAAAGTATAAAATGAACACTGAGATATGGAAACCTTGCCAGAAAGAATGTTAATGAATGAAGTTCACTAAAGGCATGCAGGCTAAGTTTTCAATACAAATAGTTTTATGGCCAATCTCTTTAGATCATAGCAGTTTTCTTTAGAAGTTTAAGTCTCCAAGTAGATGAGTTTCCTTGCCTGTAGAATGAATTAGATAATGTTCTGAATAAAGTCTCTCTTCACAATCGTGTCAGTCATTCTATTTAGGAAACGCTCTCTTTCTTTTTCGGGAATCTTGGATCAGCTGTAACCTAAAAAATATAAAGCTACTATTAATCCATGTGTGCAGTATGGCAGAGGGCACTGTAATGGGAGATTTAAGACAGCCCAACAGCTTGTACCTGACTGATGACAGCAAAGGCATTTACTTTAAATATGAAATACGACAGGTTATGTGGCCTTTTGCACTTGGGACAGCCCAAGGTGCGGCTGTGATTTGTAAATCTGTTTCAAGACTCCAGCTTTGGATCAGATCCCCATATGGCATAAATTGTTGTAGTTCGTCCACTTGAGTCTGCAGAGCTCTGGCTGTTTGTCAGCTGAAGATTTGGCTTTTTGCATTGAAAAGTGATTTTTTTTTTTTTTTTTTTTTTTACATCACTTTACATCACATACCCTTGATGTTTGTTTTGCTTTTTGGGAACTCTTTTATTTGGTAATGGTGTGGGGTTGATTTGTGGTTGGTTGTTTTACCTGATAATACTTGTGACCTATGATTTTTTTTCCAGGGCTGTCTTTCTCCATTCAGAGATCATCTTGTGCCTTTGCCTTTAACACAGTTCTGATGGCTGATTTGTAAACACAGGCGTTCAGCGGATACTGGGAAACTGTGGGGTTTGTGTCAGTGTTTGTCCCTTGTACAAATGATGAGTGCATTCAGGGGTAATGGGAGTGAACTATTGCTTGAAATTTAATAGGACACCACCAGGTCAAGTTTTATCCAACATACAAGTTTGATGAAAACTAAGCACTGGTAAAATCTAAGACAGGCAGCAATCTTTCCATGATACTTCTAAGAATTCATGTGGTTTTAAAAGTGAGGCAATGGGAAAGCTGGTTCTAAGGAAGAAATAGTTCCCTGCTATGTTGTTAGCCTAGGCATTTGCAGAACAGCTGTGTTGTCTTGGGAGGGAATTGACATTGAAATTAGCCAGCCTACCAGTATTTTATTGCCAAAAGTGAAAACCTGCAAAAACACCCCAAACAATACAAATAGTGAAAAAAGTACATTTTGGTATTTAAACTTTAGATTGAATAATCCCTTAGAAGTATGGGATGTTGCTTTATGAAATAAAACATAAACTACATTGCCCATCTATGGTAGCACAGTTTTGCCAACATTTTAGATCACCAAAGCTCTTAAATGGGTCATTTATGGTGTTTGTAATGAAAAGTGCAATGGCAGGGCATTGGTGTTATAATTTGAGGACTCCAGCTATGCTGGTAGCCAATTGTGTGCAAGAGGCCTTTGCATAACTGTTAACTGCTGTGTTGCTCTGCTAATAAGAGAATTAAAGTTAGTCCTGTGGCTGTGTACACACCAGGATTATCCATCCATGAGTGCAGGACCAGTCACTGTTTGTTTTTATTAAACTTTTAGATGTTGCAGTTCTTTGCCACTTATCCATGAGAGCAATATAGTGCAGCAAGACTTCCCTGAGAGAGCTTTCCCCAGATATAGGAGCAGGTAAGAAAACAGAAGCACAGTAAGGGACTACACAGCATTTTCAGACCAGCCCCAGCTAGGATGCAATATGTTAACTGCTGGAGGGTCTTCTCATAGCAGTGATTACCAGTAATCTTCAGGGGAGGGTTGATAGGCCTGGGCGCTTGGGGAATCTGGGCTCCGTTCTGGGCTCTAGCACAGACTTGCTGGTGACTTTGGGCACATCCTTGCTCTGTGCCTCAGTTTCCCCATCTCTAGAATGGGGGATAATACTTTTTCCTCCTAATCTCTCACTTGTCTCCTATGATTATAACTCCTTCAGGGTGTGGGGAGCAGATTAGTTTAATCAGATTAGTCTCGCTTTTGTAAACAAATGCCAACCCCTACTGTGGGTTAAATAAAAGCAGGTACAGATATCCATCCCTCTTAGGGCCTGCAACCTCATTGTGTCAGGAACTCTCCTACCTTCAGAACCATCTCTGCATTGCCTTACCAATGGTTTCTACGTACGTTTAGAGCTGCTGAACCCTCTTGAGATCCTTTGGCTTTTCAAATTCCTCCCGGACCTCTTCCAGCCACTTTCCAGAGGTATCCCCTCCAGATTTGTAGCCATCCCTCTTTCAGTTTCTAATCGGCTTTGTGTGGAATGAGGCAGTTTGGGCTAAGCTTGCCTCATAGGAGATTCTTCAGCTGCTTTTTTGAGGCCTGTCTGAGAAGCAGCTTGTCCTCTGTTCGTAGTGTGAGTTGATCAAAATATGTCCCTCAGAGAGGGGCAGCCTTCTGTGCTCAGTTAGCAATGGGATCTCTGAGATCACTTCCTGAGCTGCTCGGTACTATAGTAAGAGTGTTATGCTTCCCTGACTGCTCTGTGATGATCAATGCCAAGTCAGCCCAAAAGCAGCTGGCATCTACTATTACGACAGCCTGCTTCAGCTCCAGTCTACTTCAACTAATTAGGAAGCTGGGGCACGCTAAGGGTTGGGTGCACTGAGTTTACTAGAACAGCTCCTCATGGGTCCTGTTGTTGCACAGCCACCTAGAAGGCTTTGAGAGCAAGCATGCTGTGCCGAATGTCTTGCCTGATGTCCACATTGTGCATATCTATCATACAATGAAACCAGATTTGGAGATCCTAACTAAATCCACACAAGCTCCTGAGCTGTATCTTATGACGCTGTTCATCCTTCCAATTTGAAGTTGACCATGACATCACTGGCTGGTTTGGTTTCTGTGAGCATGTGAGTGGCTGATCAGGCCAGTTTGTGCTTTGAACAGTCTGTGGTGCACTGAGCAAGAGATGCCGCTTCGGGTTGCTTGATCAACAGCAGACATGCTGCTGTTGCGAGATTTATGCTGTCTGCGCTCTGCTCTGCCTCAGCACTTCTCCTCTGCTCATAGACGGTAGGTCCAGTATGGATGAGGCTTCGCCAAGTGGAATGATCATGAGCGCAGTCTGCCCAAGACTTCGGGTCGATGTTGAAATGTTTCAAGGACAACTTGAGGGAGTCGTCGAAACATTTCTTCTAGCCTCCCTGAGAGTACTTCAGCTCAGCATAGAAGATCTTCTTTGGCAGTTGCTCATCTGACATCCTGGTGACATGGCCTGCCCATCTCATCTGTGATTTCATCAACAGAGCGTGAATGCTTAGAAAGCCTGCTCGCGTGAGACCCTCGGTGTCTGAGACCTTGTCGTGCCATCTTACCCTCATTGGTTTTCTCAGACAGCTGAAACAGCCCTTATGATAAATTCATCTGGCTGAGTGGACAATTTACTGTGTAGAAAGTTCTTCCAAATTCATCTAAGCTTAACTTGAATCACATCTTGCCTAGTAAGGAGAAGCCCACAGAGAAAACATCTGGGCTCTCTTAAGTAACCACGCTATGACCTGGCCCTTTCACTCAAGCAGCTACTGCAGTCTGCTGTGTCCACTTGTCCTTCTCAGGCAACTGCTTCCCTGGGGCTTGGGTCTCAGGGAAACACTCCTCAAATCACTTTGCAAATCTCTCCTGAAGGCCCATCTCTGGCCTAATGCCTACAGTGACATTACCGAGCAATACAGACCAATGAGGAGACCAAACCTCATTGTGCTCGTGTGCTGTCTCTGTGAGTCGTTTCCTTATTCTGAACAAAACCTCTTTGGAACAGGTGCAAATTCATATTTAAGTGCAAAACGGATCTCATCCTTTAACAGGGGGTCTTCCACCAGTTTAATGCTTGTAGAGCACCCAATGTAATGGGGCCTTCTGTAGAAAGTTTTAGATACTACTGTGCTACAAAAAAAAATTCAATAGTCCCTTTTGTTCAAGTTCCAAGACTCCACTCATGTTGTGAAGATGACATCAGCCCTGGATATATACTATATACACTTTCAGAAACTTCCTGTCCTAATTGAGATGAACTACAGGTGTCTGGTATTCTCAGAACAGGTGCTTCTTTTGCTTCAAGTAACTGTACAACTGGACACAGCCAAGTAAAGATGCTCCTGATCACTATTTATTTGGCAGGAATGAGATGAGTGCAATCACTTGACAGGCTTTTAGCCGATTTCTAGCCATTCCTTTATGGGTTGGTAATCTCTGATCCAAAGCAAGGCAAGTAATTCTCGAGTACAGCTTAGGTAGATGTGTTTTCCCTCTTCAGAACATATAGTTACAGTCTGCACAAAAACACTCTGCCCAGGCTGCTGTAGTGACTTTTCCTTTGCATCCATGTCGTACCAAGAGGCCTGACCTCTACCCTGGCCCAGGGGAGAGCGTGAGCCTAACAGCCCAATTTGGGAAGAGCCAAACCTTATTTCTCCTGTACATGGTGGTGCCCAATTCCATTGCCTGAGCATCCCTGATTATACCTAGTTGCATCTTTACCCCTAAGGCCCTGAGTCTGGGGTTTGGGGGGGCTTTATTTTTCCTCAGTGCAGCTCCTGACCCTGTAAAATAAGGCTCGTTGACTCATTGAGATTACCTGGCTATTGGAAGGTATTTATCAAGGGAAATGGACAGTGGTGTCATGTTCTCGGGGCATGATTCGTATTATTTTACTTGCCCATGTCAAGTCTGCTTAACTGGCTCCTTCAACTATCTCAATTTAGGTTACAGACTTAGGACTTGATTGTTTCCCAAAGGACTGAGCACTCATAATTCCTTGGCTTTAAAGCTTGGCTCTAAATCCCTGAGTTGAGAGGGGGGGCATTTTAACATTTTGGGGAGCATGTTCCAAGTGAACCCCGTTCTGCTAACAGTTGTTGGGCTCACAAGGAGTTGTTTTTGGATGTGTGTTAAGAAGCTCCTTGCATCATAGAATATCATTGTGGTCTACTTGAGCTTTGTCAGCACTTTGTGAGTCATTCGATATCGGCCAGATCAGTTTTCTTACATGGAAAAGTTTTTAATTCTTCCGGTGGCATTGGCTTCAGCTTGTAGATCAAGTGAGCTTCAAGTTCTAGTGCCTGCTTCATCCTACACTCAATTTCACAAGGAGAAGGTAGTGTCATAGACTCATCTGAGGTTCCTTCCCAAGGTGATGAGAGCCCCGCCTTAATGAGTTAATCATCCTGCCAACATTTTTCCCACACTTAAGAGCCCATCTTGGCAAGATGATGATTCGCAATTTTGTTTGGTGTTTTTTTTTTTTTAAAGGGTCCCCAGGCATTCGTCTCCAGTGGGCTACAGTTCTTGGGAGGCATATCCAGCTTTTAATTTCATTTGGCAGTGATTTGACAAACCAATCTGGCTTTCCGTGAGTCATGCTTAAATGGCTGGGTGACTGCATTATTTCTTTGCTTCCACTGTTGCTTCAGGATCATGTATGTTGGTCACAGACTTACACACTTACAAAGTACTATAGGTTGGACTTCTGGCATAAATCCAGGTTTGGCTACATCTGTTGCACAAGCTGTTTCTGAGTTGAGTGTGCCCTTAATGTTTCCTCCCCCAAGCTATTTTAATTTTCTAGGATGACTAAATAACTTGGCTGTTTATCTCTGCTTTAAGGTGTCCTTATCTGTATCAAAACCTTGTTCTTGTGCTACTTGCAATCTCTCTCTCACTTTTATTAGTCTGATACATGCTGTCACAGCCCAGTGATTTTGGTGCCTCGGCACGATGGAATTTTCCCGCCACATGAGAGCCTCTTGCACAGCAAAAGGTTTTTGTTGCAACAGAAAAACCTCGGTGCAAGAGAGTTCCCGCCATTTGAATGCAAATTTGTGTTCCGCTATTGGCCAGTTCTAAATTATTCCTACGTGGCGGCTAGTAATTGGCTTGCTAGCCGTTGAAAAATTTTGTGCGACTTCCGCCCAAGTCGGAGAACTTTGAGCACGCTGCAGAGTGCCTCTAAAGAGATCTGACTTGCGGCTGAGCTGATCGATAGACTGATCACCTATCGATTCTTCTCCCCGTCGCCGAGCGCAATCCTCGACGTACCCTTTCCCCGCCGGCTTAATTTG
>NW_005841853.1:2692323-2706628 GCF_000455745.1 Alligator sinensis | reverse complement strand
GTGCGACTTCCGCCCAAGTCGGAGAACTTTGAGCACGCTGCAGAGTGCCTCTAAAGAGATCTGACTTGCGGCTGAGCTGATCGATAGACTGATCACCTATCGATTCTTCTCCCCGTCGCCGAGCGCAGTCCTCGACGTACCCTTTCCCTGCCAGCTTAATTTGTGGACGGATTAGCTGGCCTGAGCCTTGCCAGCTGGAGCAACTCACATAGTTGTTCAAGCGACCGGACCACCTGCGTTGCGGCTACAAGCGGCGTAAGTAAAGTTTTTGCAACCAATAATCTGTGTCTGCCTCTCCATTCACCAGCCCGCCCAAACGACCGAGTGATATTTGAATCATCTCGAGTCGGCTCCGGCCGGCCGAGATGCATGCAAGTTTCCTTTTTGTGCAACACCACTTCCATCATACACCCTACGTATTTCTGGTGTCCGGGAGTGTGGGGATCTGATGCAATTCTAGGGAGACCTGTACAGTTTATCTCGGGAGAAAAAAAAACATTACTTTTGTGGGCTCATGCTACTTTCCATACCCACGTACTCAAGGGAGTCAAGGGAATGCACTAAGTCTTTTATCTTTATAGTAGCGTAGGATGGAAAGGGATCTCCTGAATCATTAAATCCAGTCCTCTGTTATCACAGGCAGCCATGTCATATTATCCCATTCATAAACTTAGGCTTGCTATCTATTTGCTCAAAAAAGTTAACTGCTGGTTAGGGGCAATAACAGCTGCTGTATAGTCCTCAGCATGAGCATTAGTTTTCATGGCTTAAGGAACTAAAGCTGTAGTAGTTCCCATCAGTCGACCTTGTAAAGAGCATGGGAATCTGTTAGGATTGCTCTGAACAAGGGTTGATTTGTTTTGTCCAGCTTGAAGCATGATCATAAAGTGACTTCACCCAGGTCCCTGTGCCTTGGTGGCAAAGCTGAGAGCACAGTACAAAGCTCCTGGCTCCCAGGGCCTTCTCTCCACTAACCAGATGGTTCTAGTTGTGGAAAAGCCATAGGTCAAAGCAGGGGGCCTTGATGTAGTAATTCAATCGCATCCAAAACCAGTCCCTAAATGCTACTGTTCAAAAACCTCTGTTCTGTTTTTGCGGGGGGGGGTTGTGTATCATATGCCTATTAACAACTAACCTGAGCTTTAATTATGATGCTTATTCTCATAAAAAAGTGTGTTCACCTGCTTAAACCTTGGTTACCTTCAGTTTTCTTTGTGTGAACTGAACTTCAGGGGATGCTCCTTGCTTGTGTAACAGTGCGTCGCCCAGACGTGAGGCCTCCACTTCAATACAAGCTTCAGGAATCCCTTCCTGGACTGAGGCAAGCCAGCACAACATAGCGGGATGCCATCACTTAGACTTCCCCGGTCTGTTAAAGCCTTGTCTCTGTATGGGGTTGGACCAGCGTGAGATGCCATTCAAACTGATTTAATGACATAGGTGCAAACCCTGTCTGTGTGAACACTGATTTGCTAAACTAAAGATTATTATAATTTATCTTAAACTGATTAGGAACAGGTTTAAACTTAGCTGAGAAAAACTATTCCTAAGCCAAGCAAAGTGCCCTCATAGAGGCACTAACTAATCTGGTGCAGCTCTGTGTGTAGACAAGACTTCAGTCTAATGACTTCAGCTGGTGGTGAAAGTTCCCCAATTAGTTGCTACCAGACCACTGCTAGAAGCCCTGCCTTGCAATAGCCACATGATCAAGGCACTCCAGTTAAAAGTGTTAAACAAGAAACACTTGGCTATTAATTTTCTCCCCATGATAATATCACTAAAGGACAAAGTTAACTGTGGTTGGTTGCCTTCACTTTGTTTCCCTCCCTAACTTGTTTAGCTGTCTTTGAAGTCTCACCTTGCCTCTGATTTCCCTGAATTTTGTAACTGTGTATAGGATAATTGCAGTGTACTTGTGCTATTTATTTACTCTTTAATTACTGGTATTTCCTCTCTGCTGTTATTCCAGTTTAACCTTTTTTTTGTCCTGGGAACATTTTGAATGGATGTAACTTAGGTTTCAGAGCTTGTGTTGGTACAAGGTACAGTTTGATTTTGAGGTCTGACTTTTGTTATTACATACCTACCACTGTCTCTTTCAGATATTTTCTGTTTAACCTTTGCCCAGATATTAACTGCCAACCCACGTGTTATTTTTGTGTCCTGCATGTCTGGAAATAATTGCCCCACACACATGCAGTCAGTATTGTTGTGCTTCTGTAACCCATAACTGACACGTGGCCTGTTTGGTAGATCTCAGGGGGAGCACAGAAATAATTCCCGTTAGGAAAAGAGTAAATCACCTTTTTTCCTCATGTATGTTTATAGTTTTCTCAGGCAGGTCCAGGAGTTGGAGTTATGTGCACTGTCACCCTTGGTCTGACGCTCACTTCATGACTGAGTGTTCAGTAATGGACTGGCTGGATGTCAGATCGTTGCAAGTCCACAAGTGGAGACCTGCACATCATGCACAGAATTGTATGAACAGGGATATGAGATGTTTTTGCAGCTGCTTCTTCCCCGTGAAGGCCCTGTGCTCTTTCTTAAACTAGTGGTTCCCAAAATCTACCCACAGGTAGATTGCCCCACACACTGCGGGGCTGGGAGCAGAAGGCAGTGGGTCGGGAGTGAGGGGTACTGGCAGAGCCAGGGGGCTGTTTGCTACTTAAACTATTTACTGGGTCAGGACTGACCACTGAGGTTTACAAATGGGTCTTGGTACAAAAAAGGTTGAGAATCACACTCTTAGAGCATCTCAGCAAAGCCTCACCACCCTTTAAGGTTGGCCAAGGTGCCAGCTATTGTGGTTTAAAGATGATAATTGTATCAAGTGCTTACACAATAGTACATTACATTGTTAAATAACATTTTCTTAAATATTAAAATTGCGTGCATGCATTTTTCCTCCTTGTTTAAACAAGGCCAAGTGGAGGTAATGAGATAGATGTGAATAGCAGCAAAGAGGAGGATGATCTTGAACTTCCCTGGACTTTCAGAAATGGGGTGAGGTCTTCTGCAGAGTTTTTACAACTTGGGCCAGAATGGATGTAGGCGTCTTAAGTCAGATCTGGCCAACAGCCTTCAACATCTAGATGAGTGGGGAGAGCAAGAGTAGCCTAAGTGGCAGAAAGGCCATTGGTTTAAAGGTCTGGGATTGCTCTCAGTGAAGGACTCCGAGATCTAAGCCAGGTGCTTCCAGTTCGTGCAACCTGTAATTTCCAAGTCACTACAGCTTTCCCCCCCTCCACTTGCAAAGATCATGTTACCATTATGTTCTCATAATGAACTGTTGATTAGAAAAGTAGCTGTAAAAAAAAAATCTGACATTTTAAAAGGTGACTGATTTATTTTTTTTCTCTCTGCTTCTTTTGACTAAGATTTCTCAACCAACTCCACTTGTGACAGTTGCCGCCCTAGTGTTCCTGTTTTGCTTTTGGATGGAAGTGTGCACACACATTCACTCAGTATGTAAAATACACCGGTATCCTCCTGGTGAAAGGTGCTGTATGACTGTTAAGATCTTTATCGTTATAACGTGTTGGATGAGCTTTGCCCAACTGGCTGGAGGCATTGGCAGGGTGCATTATGTTAAATTCTAAAGTTAAATATGAAGAGGAGTGAAAGAGGATTGTTGCAATCGTCAGATGAGATCCAGCGAGCTTCATCTTCCCTTCAGCATCTCAAGGGGGTACAAGGTGCAGTGCCAGTCCTTGTGTCTAACAAACAGCTCTGACCACTAGGGTCTGCTCATCTTTGCTGGCATTTTCTGATCTTTTACTCTCCCGCTCAGAGACCTGGCCTTTCACTCCTCTGTAAGAGTTAAAAATAGAAAGTGTCTTTAAAAACCCCAAGGAACTGTTTCATCTTGGTGAGGCCTTTCTTGCGTGGAATGTGGAAAACTGAACTTTAAAGCTGCTTTCTCCCAGTTACTCAATAGCTGGCACGTGAAGTCAACTCAGACATCCAGTTCTCGTGCAGATAGACCAGCGAAATAGACTTGATGTAGCCGCTTATTTTTATCATCTTAAAAAAATGACCTCCTCGATCAAAGGGACATGTGCCAATGGCCATTTCGTCCTTTGTTAAATCTTGCTCCATTCATTATTTTGCATGAATTCAAACCTTGCGTTATTCTCAGCTTGGGAATTTGCTAACCTCTGGGTCAGCAGAGCTTTTAATATGGGTCCCGATTGCGGCTGGTCTTGAGGGTGAGTGTAAATGCGGTGGTGGAGTCAAACTTCCTCCTCTGTCCTTCTGATAGATGAAAAAGGATTTAAAAAACAGCCCAAATAACCAAATTCTTTACAAAGATTACATTAAAGATACGGTCATAAATAGAATCCCTTTCAACAGCTGAAAGAAGTGCTGTTGTTTCGTGGCCCAGCTTCCAGAGCTTGTTCTGTTTGCAACTTTAGGGAACTTCAAACAGTCTTTTCTGGGCTTGCTCCCCCTGCTGGTTGCTTGTGATGTGCTCTTTATTTCTCTCCTTGTGGTCCCCGTCCATTCAGAAAGCAGCTGTGTGTTTTTTTTTCCCCTTATAGACTGATGGTGGTCAAATGTTTGAAGATAAAACAGGTAAGGGCAATAAAAGCAACACCCTCTTCCCCCTCCGCATATGACACTGGAAATGAGTCAGGGAAGAATTTGCCCCATCCCCTTTAAATAATTGCTCTTTATTTTGTAACAGGACTGATACAACAGGCCTTGCCAATTAGTAAATTGTTGTTTGAGAAGGCAGCAACACCTTCTCTAAAGAAAATCGGAGAAGGGAGATTAGCTATTCATTGACTCAGCTTTTTCCCTTGGGGAAGGGGGAGAAGCTGTAAATGTTCAGACTTGCTTCCCTGCAGGGAAGTAAGAGATCTTTTCCCTTGCTTCTGTGTGTTGGAAGACTCGCATGCTCTACTTTCAAACTCGCATTGCTTCCCCTGCTTTTTGTGGAGAGAGCAACTTCTAAAAGCCAGACGGCGCTTTATTTTCCGATCAACAGATCTCCATAGTGACAATTAGTTAAAAATCTTTATAGTTTTTGTATGGGTCAGCATGCTACATTCACAGTCTTTTTAATTGCAATGCGTTTATTAAATCTGGATAAGAACAATAGAGATTCAGAAATGTGGGGTTATGATAAAAATAAAAATCCCTGTCCCTCAATACAAGGAATCAAAAGCTCTCAACCTGACATCCCCAGCATTGAAAGGTCAGCTTTCTGGTCCAACACCATTATTTATAATTTGTATTACAGTAGCACCCAATCAGGATCTGGGGTATTATTTATTGTGTTTAGTGCTTGCCATCAGTCATGAAAACTTAACAAAGACGCTATTGGGTTTATCTATAGGCAGCTAAACAAACGTATCTTGCTCTTCCGTTATCTTCTTGTTAACAAAACACTATCAGGATGTTCTAAACATCAGCATTTACTGCACAAGAGCTCTTTATCTAGGATGATATATAGAGAGCCCATCAATTAGTGCAAGGGGTTTGGCGATACCTGCCATATATTCTCTCAAAAGTCCCAGCAACATCTCTGGGTTATTTCACAAATGAATATCACAGTGCATTTTCTGGGCCTCTGCTCCTTGTGCGCATGGGAGCTGCAAGACCCTGATTTAATCATAATATAATTAAGGTTAAATTCACTTTAATGCAAGTTCCAGCTCAGGAATTTTGCTAGGTTTTGAAATAGCAGCCCAAGTGAGTGTGAAGTGAAAGGGGGCAGCAGCTTGAGGCCTGGGCCATAGGGTGGCATGGGCATATTATAATGCCAACTTTAAGGTGGTATGTTATGCCACTGCCTACTGAATAGGGTGACCCATCGCATCTCTACTTATCTGCTGCCTTGCCAAAAGAGTGAAGTAGGTACCCAAAATAAATGCTGGCCCCGCTAGGGTCAATGGGCATTTACTTGTATATGGCCAGTCTTTCCTTCAGTGGCATTCATACAACCAAAGACTTGCTGCCTCAATATTTTCATGAAGCACAGTCACCTCCCCTACATTTACAAGAGGCAATTTACGTTTGTCCTTCCTTTCCCTTACTTCCCACCCCCTTCTCAGACTCCTTCCAGCTCTATTTGTGCTTCCAAGCTACTTCGCTCTAAGCCAACGATTCTCAATCTTTCTAGGTTTGAGATGCTTCTTGCCAGACTCCAGATATCCCTCAGAAAATGCCAGCTCTTAGCTTCCATTTGTGTTTTGACTATGGAAAAATAATAGAGCGATTCTTCTGTTGCAAAGAAGTCTGAAGGGACCACAACAGAGTATTTTGACACTCTCAAGAGATTTCAGATCAAATCCAGTTTATCTTGTGAATCACGTGGAATTGTTTGCACACCTAACGCATCCCTAATATTGGGTTGCACCCTTAAAAAGATCTCCCGGTACCCCAGGGTGTGGTGGTACCCTGATTAATAACTGGTCTAGGTTATACAATCTACTTACAGCCAGAGTTTTCCCATGTAGTATCTCCCTGAGTCCACTGCAGACAGTTGAGCCCACTTCCCCCTCGGAGCCTAAACCTCTGAGAGGAACAGACTGAGCACAAAGGGGATAGGAAAGGGGGAACAGGGTTTTGTTTTGAAGAGCTGTTTTGGGGGCTACTGCGAGGGTCTCCAATAACCAGCCATTTCTTTACTGCCATTGTCTCTAGGAGGCTTCTTTTTTTGTTGAACAGCCAAGTAAGGCAATGCAGATTAAACAGGACTGCCCCACAGTTTAAAAACCCCTTCCACAATGGGTTTACAGTAGTCAACAGCAGTTCGCTCTCTTTCCCCGATTACAGCGCAAAGCCAATGCATCAGCTTGCTGACCACAGTCATGCAACTCAAAGTCACTCTATCCCAAGCTGTAAACAGAGATGTAAGGTCCCATGTATAAAGTGGACCCACATTACCTCGCATCCTCCAGGCCAATTGGAGCCTGAATTGTCTCTACCAGAAAAGTGATTCTGAACCATTTTCAGATCAGCTGCAGATCAGAAAGCTTAACCCCGTGTTTCTTGGAGTGGATTTTTGCATACCTTGCAAAACAAACCCTTCATTTTGCACACGTGCATTTTGCCTGCTTGAAAGCTCTTGCAATGGCTTCAGAGTGGCTCTTGGGTCTTGTCAGATAGCCTTCCCCTGGAAGGCATATCCACCCTGCCTTCTGCCTGACTTCAATCTAACACAGCTAACTAGCTATCTGTCTTGGCAAACAACAGGTCAGGGATGCACCTGGAAGAGAATAGGCTGTAAGCATGGTCTTAAAGTCAAGCCTTTAGTTTTAGTGGGTTTTGGAAGTCATAACCTACATTGGCTGAAGAAAGAGCCAAAGTGGCTCTTTTAAGATGGTAATTTACTGAAATAAAAATTCCAAAGGTGGGGAGGGGGGGGAAGCAAGAAGAGGGAAAAATAGTGGGTTAAAGTTTCTAAAACAGACTGTAACTGGAATAACTTGGTAGTGTTATTGTGTTATTGTTGCATTTTCTTGGCATACCAAGACGATCCCTGATGATTGCCATCATTATGTCCTGGGACTTACTGCATTCAAGGAAGGCACAGAATAAGCTTAGCTCAGCCATTTTTGTCCCTACCCAATAGCTGCTCCCCACAGCATATGATGTTACAGACCAGATTCTGCTTTCAATGGACAGAATTATAGTAGGAACAGCATCTGCCTTGTAGACGGATGTGGCCCCTGGATCAGCCACATCTACAAATGTAGGCCTACTTTAAGCATGGAGGCCATCCCATGTGCTTAGTATCAGGACCTAAGATACTGAGTGATGTATAAAGAGAGGGATGTGTACTCATCAACTTTTGCTCTGAACAATATGTGCATTTGTAATCATTAGAAATAAGTACAGTTAATTATTCTGCCTAGCTCTGCTCACAAATTGGCTCTTTTCTTTCCTGCAGGAACCCCACCTGTGGTCCTGAGGAGAGATTTCAGGAGCAGGTAATGACTTTTCAGATCAGCCCTGGAAAGGTGTTTGATGCACTGGAGATGCCCAAGAAGATGGTGTTTGCATAAGGGGTTGATAACCAGGCGAATAAGATTCCTCTCATTGCTGGGGAGCATGCGGGCAGCATGGCAGCTGCTACAAGTGTAGAGAGCAGCAGTCAGAGTTTTAATAATGAACACGCAAAGCCTCAGCTAAATGTGGTTAAATAAGGAGAGCCCGTGGTAGGAGTTGAGCAGAGGACTGGTCCTTGTGGCGAGTCATCTTGGTGGGCCAGGCAGATGACCTGAACGGCAGTATTTTGTACACGCCTAAGTGACCACGGAGAATTGTAAGAGGGACCAAGGAGATGCAGTTAATTAAAAATGAGAGAGGAGATCCCAAAGCAGAGTTGTGGCTGTCTAGACAGAAATAAAAGAGTTGGCAACTTAGAAATTCACCGGGGATTTTATCCCCATGGGGCTCAAGTTGCTCCTATTTCACATCACTGGTGGGTCTGAATGTCTCGTGAGACATAAGGGCATTCTGTCTTTGAACTGGTGACCCATTTCAAGGCAGTTTTTTGGAATGGCTATGCTGTTTTCCTAAGCCACTAAAAGTTTTAGTGGATTATTTAAAAGATGGCACTATATAAAAAAAGCTATTGAAGCCAGTAAAGAGGTCTTTGTTCTGGGCAAAGAAGTCATGAGATTGATAAAATCTTTGAAGGTCTAAGTTTATAATGATCTTAAAACAGAGCCAGAGAGAGGTGATATATATCTAGAGTCTAAGGACTTATGGTCACTGATACCTAAAAGACCCAAAGCTGGTGGCCAGCGGTTACAGAATGCAACTTGACAATTGTAGAGGCTGGCTATTTGTCTTAGGTCTTAAAGACCGAAACAAAGAAGTAAAGACATTACATTAGGTACATAAGGACCAGATGCAAACGTGTAGCCAAAAAGGCATTAGGAGTGGGGAGAAAACTTTCCCCAACTCAGCTGTACAAAATAATCAACCTTGTGCTCTATAGAAAAGTCCATCTAAATGATACACTACGGGATACTGTTTACAACTTGTTCTCTCTCGTTGCTGAACTTGAGATTAGAGATGTAACTCTCTTTGAAAGAAGAAATAAAAATGGTGAAATTATACGTGTACATAAAAACATCTCATCTGTGCTTCTAACTTTGGGTTTTCTATAGCATCTATTAGCAGTGGAAGCATAGACAAGTGTCCTAGATTGTGTGACTCACAAAACCCAGGCTGTATTCTCCATTCAACCACCGGCTTTTGATAAATCTCCATGTCTCTGCTTCTCCTTCAGAAGCAGTGCCACCACCAGTGCTTACCTGTATGAGTGCTTTGAGATCGACCGATGAGAAGTGCTCTGTAAGAGCTTAGCAGTTTCTCTGTCTGTGTATATTTAACAAACAACCTGAAAAGATGCAATGACTTACATTTCAGGGCCAAAACAGCAAGCTAGGAATAAAAATAGGACTAGTTTGACATCATTTTTTAAATGAGAAAAACCTTCTTTGACAAAAGTAAAATAAATCAGCTCCCTTATAAGCCTCTCTCAAGGACTGTATTAACATACTACTCTGGTATTGCCAGAGCTGACTTTTGACACTGTTATGCAATTAATAATATTGAGAAAAGAATCATCCCCAGCTATTTATATCCAGAGAGTTTAGGTAAGGATCCCAAGTCTACATTGAATTTAATTAAAAGAAAACCATGTTGTGGGGAAGATAGTTGTAGAAAGAGCTGTATTAATTTTTGGAAGGTAGTTAAGAAAAGGGATCAGCTAAAGTTGGCACCTCTGTGTGGTTTTTACATTAAAATATTCACATCCTATTACTCCCAGGTGGTGGTTGTTGGTCTTTTTTTTTTTCCCCCAATAGCTATTAAAGTTACTATTTGATAGGAGAACAAAAGACAAATAGAAATCATCGATGCAAAACCTACCCATCTAAACATGATCTTTCTGGACCAGGAACTCTAAGCTCTAGATTTGTATGATATATAGCTTAGGTACAATAATATCTGCCACAGTTATTATTACCTATATTACAATGATCTCTAAAAAATGTACACGTGCCAACTAGTTTCTCTGTTAGAAGAAGGGAGGGGGGAAAAGAATAAAAGTTTAATAAACGTGTGCTGTGTTGTGGATGACTTTGTGGCGACCTTTGTTGCAAATGGCCTATGCATGCGGAATAATGGTCTCCTTGCAGAGAGGGAAATGGCTTAGTGCTATCATCGTTGCCTCGGTAACCATCAGAGTCTCCATCTAGCAGAGAGAAATGAGTTATGAAAAGGCTTGAGTGAAGAAGGGATTAACACATGATCCCAGGGACAGCATGTCAATCAAAATCAGCGGAGAAATTACACTGCTCTATTTGAGAATTTCTCCGGAAACACAGCCTCACTGGGTGTGTGTGTGCGTGTGAGTATATGTGAATAATACACATGCATCTATAAAATTCACCCACACAGGTAGACGGATGCGCATATACATTTTTGTATACCTATCTGTACATGCATCCATATCCATGTACACATGCAGAACATACATACTTCATTCCCTACGCTCGTTCCACAAACACACATCTACAAACAGAGGTCACATCCTACCCTCTTACACGCCCGTGTATACTTAGATGCACCTATATGTTCGCCCGTACGGAAATGCATACGACTATTAATAGGCACACACCTACCTATATACTTATGGATTATGTTGTTGGAATAACAAATGAAAATGACTGGAAGAATCAAGAAATACTTGAAGCGTGTGCTCATTTCTTAAAATCTCCTCTATCCCAACTTCCACCTTTTCTTCTTGATTCAATTTTTGCTGCACCCAATAGGCGAGCTGCTCTGATTGTGGTGCCGGTTTGCACCACAAACACGTGATGAGCACAGCAATATATATGAAGTGAGCAAATACTGCCATTTATGCGCTGCACCACCTCCGGCAAGAAAAGTACACGGATGTTATCCCCTGAATCAAGCTGCAAATGAGGGATGATTTTAATAGGGTAACACTATGTTGATACCCTTGATGGGCATGGTGGGGAAAATATCTTTGATCTGTTTTCTAGCCTGTTTTAGGCATGGGCACTAAAAAACAGTTTTAAGGACATCATCTCTGAAGAGATTGCAAGCTCTCCAACAGTTTATAAGGCTATCTCAGTTCATTCATGTGCGGCCATTGTACAGATTTCCTGTAGCAATGGTTTTGCTGGATTCTTTATAAGCTTTGCATTACCTGGGATGTGAGTGGGTTTTTCTGCTAATGTCAGAAGGAAAAGGGTGAGTGTTGGGAAGCGAGTGCTGCTTTGAAACAAGAGGCGAGGAGCCTGGCCAGGGAAGTGCTTCGGGAGTCTGGTCTCTGTGTTGATCAACTCAATAACGAAAAACTTTCTCAGAGTAAGCTCATTTGAAAAAGCCAGCGATGGTTATGATAAAAATAAAAATCAGCAGCAGCTCTCAGCAGATGGAGAGCGTGTCAGGCAAGCCTGCTTCGAGTTTGGGGAATTACACGGTTGCCATGTCAGGGGATCAGAAAGTTCACATCTCCGAAGTATGGAGCAATTCAAGCAATGCAAAACACACACAGAGCTCACAGCCTGCAGTCATCCCAGGGACTCGACACCCACGGGGCCCCCCCCCCCCCCCCCCCCAACCTACACCCCACACACATTCTCCATTCAACACAACTTGCACCTGACATTTGCGGCACAAACATACCCCGTGCACATACCCAGAGCTCAAATTCGGCATAGACATCCCCTAGCGCACACAACTTACACCCTACCCTCAGCCTGTCCATACAGCTCCCACTCTACACTCACGCCATGACAAAGCTCACATCCTGCTTTTACATCCTGCCTATAAGAGATGTGTGAAGAAATAGCAGTGTGCATACATTCAGGATGCACACTTCTGTGCAGATCTCTTACTCTCACCTCCTCTCTTCACACATGTTCACACCCACCACACTCCTTCCATCGCTCTTGGCTGTGTCTCTCTACACATGCCCACCTCTTGTACCCGCTATTACCACTCCCCAGGCTCACTTTAGTCACATACGCTCCTTCCTGCCCAAGGCAGGGGGTTGACTCGATGATCTACTGAGGTCCTTTGCAATGGATGAAATCTGTCTGCCCCTATACCTCCTCCTGCCTCAAACATACAAGCAGTCTTAGAAAAACAGCCTCTTTCCCGATCACTCACCCATTCTGAAGACACCTGTGTCACAAGCACACTCCCAACACACCAATTTATTATTCATCTATACCTGCTTCCCACACACATACCCTGCATGCATCCATCACACGCACACACTCGCATCATATTCTGTCTCTCTAGGCCTATGCAAACACATCTCACACAAATATGCATGCTAAATCCGTGCACGCATACATAAATATGAGATCTATCACACACTAAACAATGTCTGTGCTCCACACCCATTCATATAAAATCCTCATAATTAAAACACACCCTCTGCCCCTACTTGTATACAACACATTTCTTAAATGCACTCATTATTGACACACATGCTCTCTCTACACTCATGACGGGCACACACTGCACCCCTCATATAACATTATGTACACCCATACGTGGAACATGCACTCGCACACTATCTGCATCCCCATTGCACCTGTCCCCATGCAGCACACACACCTCACACCCGCTCGTATCGCACACCCCTGCAGTATGCCCAGTCATAATGAAAACATATACTTTATACCCGCTCATATCATACATGCTCTACATCCCCTCATGTCTTTCTCTCACAGACATACACCCCTGCATGTCTTCCTCACAAATGCACTCTACCCCTTCATGTTGCACACACGTGTGCACACACGCACTACATTCCCTGATACTTCACACACCCACATACACCATCCCTTCATCTCTCGCATGTCCCCCACACCCATTCATGTCTCACCCCCCCACCCCCGCCACATCTCCTATCACAAGCACACACTACACCACATGTATTTCACACATCTACATGCACACTCCATGCCCCCTCACATGTCACACAAATACATACAAATGCTACCCCCGGTCATGTCACCCCCACAGACTATAAACGCTCATGTCTAATACACAAGCACTGAGCACCCACAGTCATGCCCCATGCACACACTCACATGCATGACCTCCCTTCATGTTGCACGCATGCACAAACACACACATCAATTAGCCACCTCATGTCATGTGCACACACTAAACCCCCTCATGTCTCGTGCACACAGGCACCAACTACCTCACTCATATCACATGTACACATTATACCCCCTCGCACACTACATCCCCTCATGTCTCCCATACACACCAACTACCCCCACTCAGGTCACACCCCCACACTACACTGCATCATATCACACACACCAACTACCCCCACTCAGGTCCCCCCACATTGCCTCATGTCTCTCACACACACCCCCCACTCAGGTCCCACACACACTACACTACTTCATGCCTTTTGCACACTCCCCACCACCTCTGTTCAGGTTGCACACACACACTACACCCCTTCATGTCTCTCTGCACCCCCACTACTTCCATTCAGGTCGCGCGCACACGCACACACCCCACACTCCTTCATGTCTCTCATCACACACACCTCCACTACCACACAGTTGCATACACACACACCACACTCCATGTCTCTCATCACACACACCTCTGGTACCACACTCAGGTTGCAAACACACACACCACACTCCTTCATCTCTCTCTCTCTCTCTCTCTCTCTCTCACTTGCACACACTATACACACACTGCCCCCACTTAGGTGACACACACACACTACACCCCTTCTTGTTTCTCTCACACCCCCCCACTACCCCACTCAGGTTGCACGCACACCCCCCCACACACTCCTTCATGTCTCTCATCACACACACCACTACTACTCTCAGGTCATGCACACCCCCCCCACACACACCCCCCCCTTCATGTGTCTCTCTCTCACACATTACACGCACACTACCACCACTTAGGTGCCACACGCACACTACACCCCTTCATCTCTCTCTCGCACCCCCCTCCCCCGCCACCTCCACTCCCATCACACACAAACCCTGCACTACCTCTGGTCTCAACCGTCGTTGGCACACTCAGGTTGCACGCACACACCCTGGCACACTCAGGTTGCGTGCACACACTGCAGCCCTTCATGTCTCACACACCCCACCTACCCTACTGCGCTCACACCCCACCCCTTCACCCCCTTTCATGCCTCTCTCACCCCCCATGTCCCTCACTCAAGACGCACACTACCTCTTCATGTCCATTACCCCCACTCAGCACACACACACACACGCATGCACGCATCTTCCTTCCCCCC
>NW_005841853.1:2682744-2692276 GCF_000455745.1 Alligator sinensis | reverse complement strand
TTGCCCTCCCTCCCCCGTCCATTGATGGCTGTGCGCCCCCCGGGGCCGGGCGGGCGCAGGGGGGCTCCGCGCCCGGCGGAGCGAGCCGCCCTGACCCCGCCGCCATCCGATCTTGGCCTCGCTGACACTCATTTAGGCGCGCGCAGCAGTGGAGCAGACATGGGACAAGTCCAGCCTGAAACCGAAGCCCCCTGAAAGGCGGGGAGAGATCGGGAGAACCTGATAGCTGGAAACTTGTTCTCTCCAAAGGCTTTCTGGACATTTTAGCCCGGATCAGGAGTCCATGAAGCGCCAGCACGTCGCCAGGCGGGGTGTAAACGTTAAATGTTAGCTATTTGTTCCAGAGATTGGCATGAAAACCGAGTCTTTCTGCTGCTCTGGCCCCCCTCCCCTCCCTCCAGGCTCCCTCCCCTGCCCGGCTCTCACAGACACTCATTCATTCACAGACACCCTCGGCAGCCCCGACGGCCAAGGCCAAGGGCGGGCCCCGGGCCCTGCTGCCGGGGGTGCCGGGGCTGCGAGGACGGGCCCCCTCCGAAATGTCCCAAAGGTGATTTGGTGAGGGTCAAACGCTGCCCCTCGTCGCACGGCTCCGGCTCGCGACAGCATAGGTGTGAGCATCCGTGTCTCCGCAGCAGGATAGGTCTCCAGGTCATGAGAGATGTAGATACCTGCTGTGATGGTATCATCTGGATCTGTTTCTATATCTATCTATCTTGATAGCATCTATAGAGCTCTCTCTATATCCCCCTATAGCTATATAGTTATCTCTGTATCATCTATATCTAGATCTGTTTCTAGACCTCTGTATCATCTGACCCCAGCAGTCTTTCCTGCCCAAGTGCAGGGGGGCTGGACCCGATGAGGTGTAAGGTCCCTTCCAGCCCCTAACAGCTATGAAACTATGATCTGTATGCCCTATATCTAGATATCAGTACCTTGTTTAGTCCAGGAGGTGCCGATCCACCCTACCTTTCGCGACATGAGGCCACGGCGGTGAGCTGCCCACGGGAGAGCTTTAGTCCCCTAGGCGTTTCCAGCAGGTTTCATATCGCCTCCCCGCAACTCTTCCCAAAACTTTCAGCTTTCCCCGACCTCGCGGATACCCAGAGCTGCCCCCAGCCCTGCCAGCCACCCACCCACCCCTGGGGTCACTGAGAAGGGGCTACAGAGACTTGAAAAGAGTTCACGTGTGATCCTTTTACACCCCGTCTTCCCCTCCAGTGCTGCGCTTGGACGGACCGAGTCCTCCCACTATCCAGGGCTGCGTTATCTGGGACCTGAGGACGGACTGGTTTTCATCCATTTCTATCTCCCATGATCCCTCGATTCCTGTATCTGATGCAGAAACGTGTGTGGATGTATGTATGTGTGTACACACACACATATACATAGTGTTTGGTCATCTATATCTCTATATATCTATCTCTATAGCTATAGAGATCTCTATAGCTATAGAGATAGATAGATATAGATATATCTATAGATCTATATATATGACCAAGCACTATATATGTGTGTATATCGATATATAGATATATATATATGTAGATGTAAATACCTGTATATAGATCTATATGTACATAGATCTATATATACATATAGCTACACATATGTGTATATGTGTATATATGTATATGTATATATAACCATATTTACCTAATCAAGCACAATATGATTTTAAATGGATCTAATTCCACATTTATCTCCTTTGCCCCGTGATTATAGATTCATGCTTCTAAAGCAACCTTTTGAAACTATGATTAGTTAAGCCCCCCTCCCCCCCCCCGCTTTCTCCCCATTTCCTTGCTCTCGCTTTCTTTTTTTTTCTTTTTCTTTTTCTTTTTTTTTTTTGTGAGACTTTCACGCAATGCAGATAAGATATAAAATACTCTATCGGGGTACTGTAATATTAAAGATCAAAAAATGGCATCAATAGAAGACCAAAATGCACGGAAAACAAAGGGGAAGGCTGGAAGATGTTCATCAGCTAATTACAACTGCAAATATTATGCAAATTTATCTTGGCACAGAAATGGAGAAAGCGAGTTTAAGTGCGGAGATAATGCTGGAAAATTGAATGTTCATCTAGGCATGGGACGTGGGCCAATAAACTCCGCCAGGCTGTTTCATCTAAGGGAGGATATACATTCCTATCAAATCATCTACACTTCACATCGGGGGCTGAGAAATTACGGTTATAATTGATACTTGAAATTCCTTGACAAATATTGCATGGAATATACTGTACAGAAATATTAGAGAACCGGATTACCATGTGAATGCGGGTAGGAAAGCACCAGATATGTTTAGGAGACGGATATTAGCTGGGAACCTGGAGAGAAAGAGGGGGCTGTGTCCGCATTAGCCCGTTAAAGAAATGCGCTCCTACTCCTTCAGAGAGGAGGAAAGAGGGACTAAGTTACCATGTGTGGAAGCTTCTTCCTCACCTGGGGAAAAAAAACCCCATCATCCTATGTCGGGTTAATGTTTAGACGTTACTTCCCATGTCTTGGCACACACGCATGGATCGGAGTAATTCAGGTAAACTTCAAGCAAGCAGAATCAAGCTGAGAACACCTGTCCCCAGATGCTAAATGCTAAAACAGATCCGTGTGGGTGAGTGTGAATAAAGTACACACACAGTCTATGCATGCACATAATGTGTGCGTGCATGTGTGTGTGTGTTGGGGGGGGGGAGGAGGTATATAAGCTCTCACAGATATAAAATGATCATACACACAGAAACCACCACCTTCTCTTCAACTGACCAGGAACCTGCGTAGATTTCAGGCATCATCCCCCCCACCCCCTTTCTGATCCGGTCCAACCAATTAAGAACAAATTATGATCCAACGTCAGGTCTGGAAGAGCAATATCCTGTATTTGCCTTCCCGGAGTGATGGGGAAGAGCCGGAGCGTGGTTATTTAGGGAGAACAAAGTAAAATCAAATGGAGACACACTTTTTTTATGACCGGTGCTTTTTTGCCCTACGATTTCCCACCCCCTCGCACAAAGCGGGTTAATTGTGGCAGGTCGCAGAAAATCATATTTGAAATGCATCCCCGTCAACATGGAGGTGAAAGAGGCAGCTGTGGGAATGGCCATTTCGCTGAAGGATGAAAACGAATACATTCAAATGCAGCTAAATATTAACAGATCCTACCCCCCTCTAACACACACCCACCCACCCACGCGCGCGAGGGCAGAAATAATTTCAGGTGAACTCCCTCTTTGAACAGTCGCAGGGAGAAACAAACGTAATCCCTCGTTCATTTGCATACAAAGCAACCAGCGGTGCTGTTTCCTCCCCCCACAATTTATGATAAATGCTTAAAAAAAAAGAAAAAAGCCAGGCGATTGATAACAGAAAAGTGTAATCGATTTGTGTGTGAATGCTTGTGTGTGTGTGTTTGCAAATGGGGCGGAGAGAAAATTCATTATTGGCAGTTCCTCCTTCAAAAAAAAAAAAAAGATGCAAATTATATTTTATCTTAACTCGGCTCCGTGCTTTATTCAATGTTTATGATTAATTATCTCCTTTTTATATAAAAAATAAATCATGTAAAATTAGGATCTCGCTGCTTCTGAGAAAATAAGCAAGCCCCAGCTCCAGGTCGATTTTGTTAATTTCAGCCTGAAATTGACACACTAATTAAAGAGCGTCATACACCCGGTTCCCCCTTTTTTTATTATTATCAGATCTACCTTATATTTTCCCAATTAAAAACTGTTTAAAAAAAAAAAGCAGTTTCACTGCCCCCAGGATAAAAAAAAAAAAAAAAAAATAAGGAGCCCCTTTTTCACAACATCGCCCATCGCTTTCTGCCATCAGATTCATTGTGATGTATTAGATGCAATAAATTATCCCGTGTAACAAAACATTGGGAGCTGAAAGGCTGATAATCTGGAAAGCAGAGATAAGGATTCATTATTCCGAATCATTATGAATCCAACGTTGCCTCTGACTTCTTTCTTAATCAGCTCCTCTGATCCTGGATATGTGAGCAGCACAGATAAGGAAAGAGTCATTTATAATTCTGCACCTCGTCTAATATTTTAAAATAAAGTCAGAGGCAAGAAAACGCTATAAAACACAAGCAAGAGGCGAGCTCCAAATGAAATATCACTTCTGTGTTGTTGCAGCCGCAGTAAGATTTAATTAAAATTCGCTACTTCCACGTGCTTCATATATATATATATATATATATATATATAAATATATATTGCAACACGTCTATAATTGATATGAATTTGCAACCGGAGCTATTTGAGCAGCTCCAGGTTTGACTTTATTTCAAAGTCCTTGATCAGAGGTAGGTGGGGGAGGGAAAATAAACTTTTGTTTTACTGTGTGTGTGTGTCCCCCCCCCGCCCAACTCCCTGCTCCCTCTGCACAATGTCATTAGGTCGCTCCTAGGAGTGTATAAAGCTAAATTGAATGAAAATCGTTTTAAAGCGAATATCCCTACGCAGATACAAAGCGCAGGATCAATGCCAAACCGGCTGCTTCGGAAATATCAGATGAAGCTATTTAGCTTGGAAAGAAAGACTCTAATGATTATGTTTATAATATCGGTTGAGAATATTTTTTCCTGCAGTGGGGTTTTTGCTGTTGATTTCTATAGTGGTGGGGGGAAGTGGGGAAGAGAAATTAAAAAAAAGAAAAAAAGAAGAGAAGAGACCGACATTGAATTATAGGATATAAAACACCCCTCAGATTTGCTCAGCAGCCATTCCTTAGGGTGGAGTGGCTGTCAGCAACAATAACATATAGATTGTATTTATGGAGCCTCCGACCGCAAATCTTTGTGTAGCTGAAGCCGAAATAGGTGGTCGTGGCTTCTGCATTTATTCCGAGGTAACACAAGGAGCCGTGGGGGTGTGCATCAGTGAGCGGTGTGCGTGTGGTGTGTGTTGGTGTGAGCCGCGCTCGCGCCTGGGAAAGGCGGGTGGGGATTCACCGGGACCACGCAATTAATATTGCAAAATAGGCACTCGGGGTGTGAAAATGGTCTTCGTGTATATTCGGGCTTCAGCCGCAGACATCAAGGGCTGAGATATTTATGATAAACCCCGCGTGCCATTTAAAACCTCATTAGTGATGTTTAACCTTTGAAGCGCCAACCATCATATCTGGAAATGAACTTCTCGGTGTGGGGTTAATACAAAGGGTGTGCGTGTGTGCGTGCGTGCGTGTGTGTGTGTGTACCCCTACTGCAAGAAAAGACTGAAGGCAGAGCGAATTTTTAAACAAAGGAAAAGGAACCAGGCTTATTGTGGGGGTTTTTTTCCCCTCTTCCATTTAACGCATTTGGCAGGAATTACCGATGTGCATTTTTCTTTATGTATTTGAAGTCCACCACGGCTGGATTCAGCCAGATCTCAACATTTCCTCCCTCCCTTTTACACGACAAATCCTGGATCGATTCAGAGCCAGGCAGGGGCACGTCCACGATGCTCACATATTGCCAAGCCGACAACTGTATTCCCACGCGGAGCCCGGCGCCCGCGGGTGACCAGACAGCCGCGGTACAGACAGCAGGGAGCGGAGGGTAATTTTTCCCTGGGGTCGATCCTGCTACAAACCATCCCTTCAGGATCGCTTTGATTGTATTCCCAATTATTTTCTCCCCGATCACATAAAAAATAGCGAGCTCGTCCTTCCCGGTGGAGTAAAAGCTGCTTCAACTGGAAATCGCCCTACAATCAATCCAGCAGCTAGCCCAGTGTTAGCTAAACCGACCAGTTTCTAAAAGGATCAGAATAAATAAATAATAATAATAATACATGACAGGCGCCTCGCTTGTCTGTTTTTATTTGGTATTTAATTGATAGAAGCCTCCCTCTGCAGCCTTAATGATCTTTAATTTATTACCTTAATTGAATTTGTTTTCTAAAGATAGCAATGGGGAAGCGATCACGTTACCTTTCACCTTACAAAGAGTCACTTTAGACTGGAGATAGCAAACTCCCACCGTCAGCAGAAAGAAAAAAAAAAAGAAAAAGAAAAGAAAAGAAAAAAGCGGGTGAGGGGAGGAGTGTGTTTAAAGAGAGAAGAAGACGAAGAAAATGATCAGTTTACACCGCGCTGTATTAAGTCTGGCTCCCATTGTACACGAGCCCACGGCTGCCCAGTGGTCCCAGCCCCGGGCTCAGGCTCCTTTGATGTCCCAGCACAGCACAGTCCGCGGGCACCGAGCCGGAGCCTGGAGCCGGGACAGACAGGACTGCCCCGGCCTCCAAGGTCCCTGCCCCAGGACGGCTGGCTCGAGCCGAGCCCCATGTCCCTGGCAGGCACCGCACCGTTTAATGCGAGCTAGAAACAAGGGATGCAATCGAAACCTCCCCGCCTCCCCCCGCGCCCCTCCAGCGCAAGGAGCAAATAACACTGGCAACAATGTCTCGGGCTCAGCTGTGATTTCGCGAGGGGCAATAGTCAGGGGCGATCCGCTTTCCAGCGGGGTCATTGCTCCAGCCCGCGCTGTCTGTCCCGGATGCCAGGCTGCTGGCAGGGCCCCGGAGGCTTTGCAGAAATCAGCTGGGATCCCTGGTTATTGCTGGTGCCATTGCTGCCACCGCTGCTCCTACCAGTGCTATGGCATCAGTATTATTATTACTGCTACTACTGCCGTCACCACCATTGTTAGCATTATTATTACGGCTACTGATACCATGAGTATTACTACCACCACCACCACCATTGTTATTCCTGCTTATTATTATTCCCATCATTATTTCCACCACCATTATTCCTTGTACTTTTCAAGTTGAATTATTACCATCATTATTACTACCACCACCACCAGTGTTAGCATTATTGTTACTGCTACTGATACCATGATTATTACTACCACCACCACCACCATTATTATTGCTGTTTATTATTATTACCATCATTATTACCACCACCATTATTCCTTGTACTTCTCCTGTTGAATTATTACCATCATTATTACTACCACCACCACCAGTGTTAGCATTATTATTACTATTGACACCATTATTATTACTGCCACCCCGTTATTAATATTACTGCTTTTTACCATCCAGTAATTATTACCATCCTTATTACTACCACCCCTCCATTGTTATTATTACTACTACTGACACCATTATTTCTACCACCACAGTTATTATTATTACTGACACCATTATTATTACTACTGACACCATCATTATTAGTATTATTACTACCACCACCACCACCATTGTTATTATTATTATTACTACTAACACCACGATTGTTACTACCACTGCTAGTAACGCCACCATTACTACTACTGCTACTACCATTGCTATTATTATTATTATTACTATTACAACCATCACTATTACTACTACCACCACCACTACGATGGCTGTTATTACTACTACTAGCTCCACCATTATTACTACTACACCATTGTTGTTACTACTACAACCATCACTATTACTAGTACCACCACCACCACTGCGATTGTTTGTATTGCTACTACTATTAACGCCATCCTTATTATTATTACTCCTGCTACCAGTAACAACCATGGTTATTACCACTGCTATTCTTGCTACTCCTATTGCTCCGAGTGCTGCAGTTGTGAGAGGGCAGGGGATGCTCGTGCGCGAGCCTGCGCAGGGGACAAGCCCAGTGTGGCGGATCCTGGAGGGAGCAGAAAACCGCGCTGGTGACAGCCAGAGAAAGGACGGGAAGGGAAAAAACCGAGCAAACGAACCTGCCCCCCAGCCCGTGTCACTTCTCAGTGGCGAGGTTTGGGTGGCAGCGAGAACAAATGTGCAGCAAGGCGCTGGCGGGAGTGCCTGCCATGTAAAATCCCATTTGGAAACTCATTTCAATCTTGATTTAACCACAAGCCATCCATGCTGTTCTGGTGGGTGGCAGCCAGTCCGGCGCAGTGATCGGAGGTAATACATCTGGCTCGCCCAGGCAGCCCCTATCTATTGTCTCCCGGCCCCGGCGCTGCCCGCGGAGTGTGTCAAGGGGGCCCGCGGTTCCCCTCCTGTTTCGCGAAGGAGACAAGATGCAAACACGGATCCGAGTGGGGGGAGCGGGGCTTGCTCGTGCCTGGCCGGACTCTCCTGATCAGCATGAATATGAGTAGCCAGAATAGGAAGGCACCGAAGTGTGCGTGTGCGTGTGTGTCGCGCCGCGGCAGTGGCTTATTCGTATTGTAACTTGGCAGCTCATCGTTTCAGCGGCGAGCGCCGGCACAGCGCGGGTGCGGGAGGGAGGCGGCCCCAGCCCCGCTGTCCCGGCGAGGAAGGGGCTTTCCCCGCGCCCCAGCGCACAGACCCCCGCAGCTCCGGGGCAGCGCATTGCACGTGCATCCCGCCAGCCGGGCCGGGTCTCTCCGGGCGCTGAGCCTCTCTGCTGCCCCGGGCTGGGGCCCAAATCCCTCCTGCCCTGCGGCGACAACTGCCCCCTTGCCCCGCCCGGGGGGAGCTGGGTGCGGGGCTCGCCCTGCAACCGAGCAGGGGGGATAGGGGAGGACGGGCTCCCGCCCCAGCGCTTCTCCCGTGCCCCGCGCGTGTGTGATCGCTCGTGGGGCACATCGCTGTGCCCACACCTGCGTGTACGTATGTGTGTGAAAGGGTATCTGTGTTGCCACTAAGAGTGCAACAGCCCCTGTGTGTGTGTGTGTGAAAATGCATCTGTGTTACCACTGCGAGTGCAAGAGCCCCTGTGTGTGTCTTTGTGTGAAAGTGCATGCCCCTAAATGCAAGAGCCCGTGTGTGCGTGTGTGAAAGTGCATCTGTGTTGCCACTACGAGTGCAAAAGCCCCTCTGTGCATGTGTAAAAACGCATATGTGTTGCCACTAAGTGCAAGAGCCCGTGTGTGTGTTTGTGAAGGTGCATCTATGTTGCCACTAAGTGCCAGAGCCCGTGTGTGTGTGTTTCCCTCCGGATCCCTGAGCCTGGCGCCTGTTTTCTCTCCAGATCTTTGCACAAAGGCTCTGAAAAGCCCCAAACACACTCACAAAAAAGAAAGAAAAGGGGGGAGGAAAAGGAGAAAGACCCGAATCCTCGCCCTTGCTGCCACTGCTTTTCCTCGAAAGCTTTTGATCAGGACTGCACGATCCCTGCTAGTATTTATATGACCATAAAATAAGGGAGGGGGGTGAAAAGAAAAAAAAAAAAAAGGAAAGAAAGAAAGATCCTTAGAGGCGTTAGAGGCTTATGGCAGGGACCATTGTGCCCAGCACAGGTTACATCACGTCCTAATCGATTCCCTGCCCCAATACCTGCCTGTTCACCCCCCTTCCCCTCCCCCGGCGTCTCCCCACCCCATGTGATTCGCGGGCTGGGTGTGTAATGAAATGCCCATCATATTTCTCTCCCTCTTTCTCTGCCCTTTTCCAACCCGGAAGAGCTCTGATCTCCTATACAGCCGGGAGGAGGAGGAGGTCAGGCAGTCGGGTGGGCTTTCGGAGGATGCAGATCGCCCAGGTTTTACTTCTGGCGGGGAGCTCGAGCCATGCCCGCAGCCCGGCCCGCCTGCCCGCAGCGCCTGTAGAGCTCCCGCAGGGCCG
>NW_005841853.1:2680219-2682627 GCF_000455745.1 Alligator sinensis | reverse complement strand
GGGGGGAGAGGCTGGAGGCCGGCGGTGGGCAGCCCGGGGCCGGGGGCGCAGCGGGGCGCTGCCCCGGGGGACAGAGGGGCGCGCGGGGCAGAGCCCGCACCGGGCCGGGGGAGCCCTCCTTCTGCAGCCGGGAAAACACGCCTGGGGGTGGGGGGGTGCGTGTGAGGCAGGGGCACACTCGGGAACGGGAGCTGTGCAGACACATGCACGCACACGTGTGAGTATAGAAGGAGCCCTTCTCACCCGGGACTGGATCCAGCCTGCCCGGCCCCGGCTCCTCCGGGCTGCGGGGAGAGACGCGGCTCCTAAAACCACCTCTCTGGTTCTCCCTCTGGCATTTGGGAAGGCCGCTGCGCAAACAGATACCCTCAGACGGGTGTGCATCTATCTATCTATCTATCTATCTATCTTTGTAGTGTGTATCTATATATCTATAGATAGATATAGATATATACACATACGAGTCTATATATATAGACACACACTACAAATATATATGTATGTGTCTACACATACACACTCTACAAATCTCTCTCTCTCTATATATAAACCTATATATCTATTTCAAAATATCGATATAGATATACCTATATATCTATATCAATATATCTATATACAGATCTGTATCTCTCTATCTCTCTATCTTCTTCGTCGTGTCTCCAATTCACCTTTTCCTCATGGTCTGCTCCCAATGGTCTGCACAGGCCACTGCTTCTGGTGGCGGTGGTACATATATTGATATAGATAGGTAGACATATAAATGTTTGTAGGGCCACGTATTTAGGTGCCAATGCATGTATTTCCACAGACTATATTGCTCATATAGATCTTGCTTTTACGTGTATATATAATCGCCCAAGTTAAATCTGTATGTAGGTATAAATATATATATATATATATACACACACACATATGTGTATATGCATACATATTCCGATAGATAGATAGATAGATAGATAGATAGATAGATATGTGTATTTTGCTCATGAATGTATACCATTTCTCTGTCGGTATATGTGTGCCTGTGTATTCCAGTAGACCGCACACAATATTTTGCGCGTGTGCGTGTACTAGATAGACTGCGCACACCGAATGCTGCTCCTGTGTGCGTGTGCGTGCGTGTGCATCGATCGGTCCGTGTAGATACGTGGTCTCTCGGAGCACGGAGCCGGCGGCCGTGCGGGTCCTGCTCCCGGGTGGCGCGGCCTGCGGAGCGGGGCCGGCGGGGAGGCCGGGCTGCTGCCTGCTCGGCGAGGGATGGATCCCCTCCATCTCCGGCAAGCAGGGAGGGCATTGCCTCGGCAACACACTGGCTGCTTAGGGAGGGAGGCCGAGCCACCAGACCGCCCGATCCCAGCTCTCTCTCCCCTGCAGAGCCTGGACGTGCTCAGGGAGCCCTGTGCCCGGGGGCTGCTCTCGTGCGCGCTGCGGCGGGGCACGTGTGTGAGGACAATCCCGGGGTCGGCTTCTTGCTTGTGCACTGGTGTCCGGAGCCCGGCTGGGGTGGGGGAGAGCCCTTCAAGTTCAAAGCCAGCGATGCAAGGAGAGGAGGGCTAATCTTGCTGGCTCCTAAGCGACTCCATCCCAGGCCTGAGAGCCGGCCAGCAATTGCACCCGGGGGGAGACCTCGCGGCCACGATGGGGGAGGAAAACGTCTCCGGAGACCCGCGCGGAGGGCACAGCCCGTGCCCCGCGTCTGCTCAGCGCTTCCCCCGAGCCCGCTGTCCCCGCACCGAGCGGCGAGGGGCCCGGCGGGCAGAGCTCCTGGTCCCTCGGGGCACAGCCGCGGGGACTGCCAGCTGCGTGCCTCGAGGGGCCGGGGATACAGCTGCAGCACGGGATAGAGCGGGGGGGGGGTTTCAGGGATCCAGCCATCACAGCCAATCCTTGCAAGAAAATCACCTCCAGGTTTTATTGCTCAGGCACAGAGGAGGGGGGGGCTTTAATATGTCCCGTGCCCCCCCCCCCAAGAGAAGGGGCAGACCCCACCCTTGTTCTGGGGGGGATTGGGGCTGAGCCAGCCCGTGTTTTTGTCGCTTTGCTCCCACCCCGGCCTCTCGCTCAGCGCCAGCCCAGCCGCAGGCTTCCCGCGTGTTTCCGACTCACCTGGGGACGCCCCCTCGGAAGTGTCCTCCCCGGGAGGGGGGAGAGGCGCTGGACCCCCCCTCCACCCCGCGGGTGCGTGGGCACCACTGCCGGGGACCGCGGGGCAAGCGGGACGCGCGTCTCCACGACCCGCGCCGGCCCCCGGGCAGCGGGATGCTTTGTCCAGGCTCGGAGCGGAGGAGGCAGCGCGGTGGCCGTGTCCTCCGGGGCTGGTCCCCCGGGGCAGTGCGGCTGCCTCTTCGGGGCCCCCGTCCCCACTCCCTCCGGGGCTGGGCAGGGCTGGATGGCCGGGGGATTGGCGG
>NW_005841853.1:2677377-2680000 GCF_000455745.1 Alligator sinensis | reverse complement strand
CCCCCTCCCCTGCTATTCATTTCCCGAATCGCTTTGCTGAGGCAGCACGGGGGGTTTCCCTTCTCCTTCCCACCACCCACCTCCACATCACCGCTGGGGGGGCAGATCCCTGGAAGTGCTGCCATCTCCGGGTTCCCCGAATCCGCTCCGGGCCTCCCCCTCTCCTCCCGAGCGCCCCTCTCCCCAGCTCTGCCCTGGGCCTTGTCCTCTGCCTAACCCTGGATCTGCAGCCCCAGGCTGTTTATACAGCTTTACCTGTGCTATTCCCGTCCCCTGCAAAAACCCCAGCCCGGTAACTTAATCCGCTCGCAGCCCACTGCAGCAGGAGAGCGCGGGGGGCTGGGGAGGGGGCTTCTGGCCGTCCCCGCCCCAAGGAGACAGGCAAATGCGGACCAGGTGCCGGTGATCAGGGTGCGGGGAGAGGGGAAACTTGTCCCCCTTGTTTGTCCCCCCCCCAGGATCCCGCCAGCTTCCAGGGCCGGGGGCTGGGGGAGCCCTCTCCAGCCTTTGGGGTTGGGGGCGATGGCCTTGAGCCCCCTGGGAGGACAATGGCAGGGAACCCTTCTTTCCTCCCTCCAGGCCGCCGGTGTGCAGGACCCGGCTGGGACTCCGAGGCTGGCTCCCCCCCACGCCTGCCCTTGCAAGCACCAGCAGCCCCAGGAGCCCCTTCCCCTTCCCCTCCCGGCGCGACCTGCCAGGGGGAAGCTGAACCGGGCAGGGGCTACGGGCAGAGCCCAGCTCCGCACCCAAGCGGGGACCCCCTGGGCAAGGTGCTGGGGGCGGGGGTCCTGCCGCGGCCCATCCTGGAGGATGCAGCGGGCTCCGCTGGGAGGATGCGCGCGGGGCGGGGACGCCTGGGTCCCGGGGGCTGGGGAGGGGGCACCTGCCCGCCTGCTCCCGGCTGTTCACGCCGGCCGCGGGCGGGCGAGCCGGGAGGCAGACACGGGCTGGCAGGCCGGCTCCAGGGCACGGGGCACCCCGCAGCGCCCCCGGGGTGCCCCCCAGCCTGCCGGCCAGGACACACCGTACTCCGCCAGATCCACACACACATACACACGTATGTGTACATACACACAAACACGTGTGTGTGTGTGTATGTATCTATATTCACACACACAAACACATATATACATATATGTATTTGTACATACACACAAAAAACGTGCCTGTAAATCAAGACACAGACACACATGTGTGTGTATACATACATTTATACGCGGGTCCATAGACATTTATTTATACATATAGACATATACACGTGTTTATTTATACACACAGATACATATACGTATAAGCGCGTGTGTGTGTGTTTAAACGAACCAGATGCAGAAGGAGCCTAGGAAGGGATCAGACCCCCCTGTTTTGCGCCGTCAGGTCCGACCCTCTCGTCCCGTTCAGACCCTCGAGTTCCCTTTAACTCATCCGGCGACCCCTCAAGTCTTTTTTAATTTTGGTCAGGATTTTCGACTTGGGGCAGAGAAACTCCTCCAGGGAGCTCAGCCCCTTCCTCGGCTGCTCTAGAAACCATCAACCCCCCCGTCCCCCCCGCCCCAAATCTCCGTAGTGCTGCGGCCGCCAGGGATGGAAACTCAAACTGGGATCAGAGTTTCTCGCTTTGTAAGGGCTAGTAATAATACTAGTAGCAATCGTCACCATCCGAGTAGCAATAGTGACCCTAATACTCCTAGTGGTACTAGTGACAACTCTAGTAGCAATAGTAACGATTCTAGCAGCAGCAGTGATCATCCAAATACTCCCGGTGGTGCTAGTAACAGTATTAGTAATAATAGCAATGATCCCAGCAGCAATAGTGCTCATCCTAATACTCCTAGTGGTACTACTTACAACTCTAGTAACAACAGTCACCATCTTAGTAGCAACAGTGATAGTCGTAATATGCCTAGTGGTACTAATAACAATACTGTCAATAGTTACGATCCTAGTAGCAATAGTGATCAACCTAACACCGCTAGTAGTGCAATAAGCAGTAGTAGCAACAATACTAGTAACAATAGTCATGATCCCAGCAGCAATAGTGCTCAGCCTAATACTCCAAGTGGTACTAATAACAACCCTCATAACAACAGTCACCATTTGAGTAGCAATAGTGAATAATCCTAATGTTCCTAGTGGCACTAGTAGCAATAGTATCAATATTCACGATCCTAGTAGCAATAGTGCTCATCCTAATACTGCTAGTGGCACTAATAACAATACTGTGAATAGTCACGATCCTAGTAGCAATAGCGATCATCCTAATACTGCTAGTAGTACTAGAAAGCAGCAC
Source organism: Alligator sinensis (assembly GCF_000455745.1). Taxonomy (NCBI): domain Eukaryota; kingdom Metazoa; phylum Chordata; order Crocodylia; family Alligatoridae; genus Alligator; species Alligator sinensis. The sequence goes on along the minus strand of NW_005841853.1, from coordinate 2,677,713 downwards.
TAGTGACAATACTAGTAACAACCAGCAGCAATAGTGCTCATCCTAATATTCCTAATGGTACTAGTCACAACCCTAGTAACAACAGTAAGGTCCTAGCAGCCATCGTGCTCTTCCTAGCGCTAGTCACGGTGCTAGTCACAGCAGTCAGGATCCCAGCAGCAGTGGTGACCCCCGCCCCGGTGCTCCCCGCGGTCCTAGCCCCCTCCACTCCCGGCAGCACGGACAGGCGTGGGGACGGGCCGGGTCCTGGACGCTCCCCGGGCCCTCGCGGGAGGGGGGGGTGGGGAGGGGGGGGCCTCCCGCCGCGGGGCCGCTCGGGGTCGGCCTGGCTGCAAG
>NW_005841853.1:2675573-2677315 GCF_000455745.1 Alligator sinensis | reverse complement strand
CCCTGCTCCTTCCTGATTGGTGGAAAGCGCCGCTGCATCCCACGCGCGTCCCGGCCCGGCGGGTCTCCTGCACCCAAGTGTGTGTGTATGTGTGTGTGTGTGTGTGTGTGGGGGGGGGGGATTGGGGGGGGGAGTGTGTGTGAAGATATACCGATATATAATGGTGTGCAGAAAGATGTGTGTGGGTGTGCATAGTGTGTACGCACGTATACGATGTGCATATATCCCTAGATGGATAGAGAGAGCGTGTGTCTATATGGTGTGTCCGTATATATATATGGTGTGCATGGAGAGACACATACATAGATATACGGAGCGTGTGTCTATATGGTGTGCGTGTATATAGGTAGTGTGCATAGACATACATACAGACATACACACATGCATACAGCGATACATATAGTGTGCGCCTATATGGGGGGTGTATACATATACATACATACATACATACACACATACATACATATATATATATATATATATAATATTTATTTATTTATTTATATACAAACACATACATACATACAGGGGCTGAACTCGATGATCTTCCGAGGTCCCTTCCAGCCCTCATGTCTATGAAATCTATCTATCTATCTATCTATCTATCGTGTGCATAGAGTGTGTGTATATGCTATGTATGCGTATACTTGGTGTGCATAGATAGATAAATAGATAGATAGATATTGCATGCTCTGGAAGTGAACATGCTCAGGTCCTCGCCCAGGTCCCCGGGCTCCTGCCTCCCCCTCCCGGGTGCACGGGAGCTCCTGCCTTTCCCCCGGGACTGACCCGTGTTTCGGTTCTCCCGAGCCCTGTTTTGATTTCGATGCGAAACTAAACCCGGCTCCGTCCCCTGGCTCGGGACGCTTTTGGCTCGGAGCTGCAGGGCGCGGGGCGGAGGGAAGGGAGCCGGGCGGGCACCTCCCGTCTGCCTGCGGACCCGTCCTGCCCCGTCGCCTCGGGCTGCCGGGTCAGGACTTGGGCCCTGCAGCCGCTCCGCTTCACCTGCCCGGCGGACACCCCCTGCCCTCCCGGCTGCGGGTCCCCTTCAGGCTCCGCAGACCCTTCGCAGCTCGCGGGGAAGAGATGATCCCGCCTGGGAGGGAAAATAATAAAATATTTTCATGTGTATTATTCTCCCTCCCAGGCGGGATCATCTGTCCCCCGGGCTGGGAAGAAGAAGAAGAAAGACGATAAAAATAATCAGAAGAAACAAGAGCTTGTGGCCGGGACTCTGCTTGCATAGGGATGAAAGGAGGGGGGATCATCAGAAAGAGAAACTGGTGCAGCTTGGCCCGTCCCATCCGCACCACTTCTATTTAAAGAGCAAGTCCACCAGCACCAGCTCCTCCTTAAAAAACAAACCCAACTGTTAACTCTTTCTCCGTTTTTTCCACTATTCTTTCAAATACTTTCCGGTCAGGAGGTGGAGAGACTGATTTGGGCAGGGGGGAGTGGGGGGGGTGGTAGAGGAGAGAGTTTAGATTGCAGTTTCCTCCTGTCCCCTCCTTTCCCCAGTCATCAGGCTCCTCCTCCGTGTGTGCTGATGACAGTGGAACCTCCTTAAGTTGTGTCTCGCCACAGCTGTCTGTGAGCACTGAGCCGGCTGGCGCCATCCTGCTCCTTTCAGAAAGAATGCCTTCCCTGTAAAAAAAATAGAGAGAGAGAGAGAGAGAGAGAGAGGGAGGCACAATCTGATCTGATCAAGCAGTTTCAACTTCACCTCTCCTGGGTCACACACT
>NW_005841853.1:2673940-2675557 GCF_000455745.1 Alligator sinensis | reverse complement strand
CTTTTCACTTTTTGATTTTTTTTTTTTTTTTTGCAAAGGATTCTTCCCCCTCCCTCCTCCTCCTTTTCCTCCCCCCACCCCTCCTGTTGGTGGGTTGAGGATTAAAAAAGCAAATCGTCCTCGTCCTCATCCTCAGCGCACTCCTCCTCGGTGCGGCCGCGAGTGGCCCCGCACCCCGGGAGCAGCCGGCACTTTCCTGGGGGCTTCTCAGGTGCAAGAGCAAACCCGCGCCAAGTAAACGCGCTTCAAAGGGCAGCGGCGCCCCGGGAAAGCGGCTCGGGTCTGTGTGTGTGTGTGTGTGTGTGTGTGTGTGTGTGTGTGTGTGTGCGTGTACGTACCCGGGGAAAGATCGAAAGAGAAAGAGGCGGTGTGTGTGTGCATGTGTGCGTGCGAGTGCATGTGTGTGTGCCCCACTCCGGACAGGGCAGGACGGCTCCCAGATCGCTGCCCACGGAGGGGGAGGCTGCTTTGCTCTGGCTTTTGCCAAGTCAGGTGCTGCTGAAGTTCACTAAAGAGCTCCTCTCTCTCTGCTCTGCCCCTTCTCCCCTCTCTCCCTACAGGTGATCAAAGACCGGCCCCGTCTGCACACGGAAGACACCGGGGGCACCGCGCTCCTCGGGCATTTTTTTTTTGCCGTTGTTGTCGTCCCTTTTTCTTTCGTTGTTTTCTCGCTCCCTCCTTTTTTTTTTTTTTTTCTTCTATTTTTTGGAACCGGTTCTTCTTTGGCAGCCTCGTTTTATTTTTAATTTATTTTTTAGTTTTTGTGTTGCTTTATTTCCAAGCCGCCACCTCTGTGTGTCCCTGTCACCCCCCTTGCCCTCCTCCCCCACGCACCCTCCCGCTGCCAGCCCGTGGGGAGGAGGAGGAGGAGGAGGAGGAGGAAGAAGACACCCGCACCCTCCCGAAGAGCGAGCGCGGAAGATGGAGGTGTCCGCGGATCAGCCGCGGTGGGTCAGCCACCACCACCCGGCCGTGCTCAACGGGCAGCACCCGGACTCGCACCACCCCGGGCTGGGCCACTCCTACATGGACCCCACGCAGTACCCTCTGGCCGAGGAGGTGGATGTACTTTTTAACATCGATGGACAAGGCAACCCCGTGCCCCCCTACTACGGCAACTCGGTGCGAGCCACCGTGCAGCGGTACCCGGCTGCCCATCACGGTGAGTGCGGGGCCCCCGGGGGTGGGAGCCCCCCTCGGCGGGCCCGGCCGGTCCGGCCTGCTGAGCCGGGGCCTAGCGCGGACACACGGAGCCCGCCGAGGCCCGCAGCGCCGGGACAAAACCCGTGCTAGTGGGGAACAAGCGGGAGGACCCTTAGGATTAGGGTTGCTCATTTTTGGGGAGGGGGGCAGGAAAAAAAAAATGATCCTTTTAGGGTTGTTTTCCAAGAGGGGTTTGCAGGGGAGAAGAGCAGGGAGGCGAGATCCTGCTGCTCCCGGAGCAACAAGGAGGGCATCGTTGTAGCTCGGGGTCGGTGTGTGCGCGGGGGTGCGTGTGTGATCCGCTTCGCTTCGGCCCCGAGTGGGGAAGGTGCGGGCTCGTCCACAAGCCAGTGTCAGCCCCCCGGCTCATCACACGTGCCAGGCGGGCAGCTGGAGCCTCCGTGCCCTGGGCGG
>NW_005841853.1:2673631-2673893 GCF_000455745.1 Alligator sinensis | reverse complement strand
CACACACACACACACACACACACACACACACACACACACACACACACACACGTGTGTGTGTGTATACATATGTGTATACACACACACACACACGTCTATGTATATACACACGCACATAGAGACATGTATATATATGTCGGCTCTTTGGCAGGCCCGGATCGGGGCCTTGGCAGGGGAAAGTGCATTTTGAGTGTGATGAGGGTCCCCGGGGGGCTCCGGGCTGGGCAGCCGGGAGGGGGACAGACAGGGACTTGCGGGCACG
>NW_005841853.1:2672820-2673572 GCF_000455745.1 Alligator sinensis | reverse complement strand
CCGCGTCCCCCTCCCTTTTCAAATCTCTCTGCAGAGAGTGGAAGTGCGGTCGCTCTGATCTAGCCCCAATATTAGTGACTCTGCCGCTTCCTGGAGGTGATCACCCGGGCTGGACCCTGGCAGTGCCCGGAGCCCCGGGCTGCCCCTTGCCGTCCCCGCTCCAGCTGCCCCAGATCCCAGCGACCCACCCCCGGGCTCTCCCCCTTTGCTTTCTCCCCCGGGGAGTGGATCGGGGCAAGGCACCTCCACCTCGGGGCGCTGGGGACAGCCCCGCCTTGAAAAGCTTGTTTAAAATCCCACCCCCAAATAAAATAATACATACACCCAGGGCCAGCGGAGCTAGGCTGGGGAGAGGGGTACGGATTTAATAGCCCCAGGGTTAGGGGAGCTGGGGGGTGTGTGTGTGTGTGCGCGCGCGTGTGTGATTCGCTTCTGTTGAGCACCTCTTTGCAGGGCGCTTGACCCCCCTGCGAGCCCCGGGAGGGCATGGAGGCATGTGGGGAGGGGAGAGGGGGTGACAGTGAAAGGCACAAGGATCCTCTCCTTTAGGGCCCGGCCGCGGGTGATCGCTGGGGGACCCAGTCCTCCCCGAGCCAGGCCGCAGGAGGAGCTTCTGCCAGGCCCTGCCTCCTCCAGGGCCATGGGAGCTGCTGGGGGGAGGGAGGGGCAGAGGAGCAGGGGCAAGGGGAAGGAGGGTGCTGGTGCACAGGAGCTGTAGTAAAAGGGAGGGGGGGGGTCTGTGCTGGTGCAAA
>NW_005841853.1:2670800-2672477 GCF_000455745.1 Alligator sinensis | reverse complement strand
CCACGGGCTCGGCGCGGCAGGACGAGAAGGACTGCGTCAAGTACCAGGTGGCGCTGCCCGACGGCATGAAGCTGGAGTCGTCGCACTCGCGGGGCAGCATGGCCTCGCTGGGGGGCGCCCCGGCCGCGCACCACCCCATCTCGTCCTACCCGCCCTACGTGCCCGAGTACGGCTCCGGACTCTTCCCGCCCAGCAGCCTGCTCGGGGGGTCGCCCACCGGCTTCGGCTGCAAGGCCCGGCCCAAGGCTCGCTCCAGCACAGGTAGGGCTCGGCCCCGCACAGCGCCCGAGCACCGGGCACCCGGCCCGACGGGGCGGCGCGGCTCCAGGAGCGGCCCGGGCTGCCCCACGCACGGCGCGGGGAGGGACGGGGTGTATGGAAGAGGAAGAGGTGTGTGTGTGTGTGTGTGTGTGTATGAGAGAGAAAGAGGGAGAGAGGGTGTGTAGAAGAGATCTCTCTGTGTATGTGAAAGTGCATCTATGTTGCTACAAAGAGTGCAAGAGCCCATGTGTGTATGTGTGAGAGAGAGGGAGGGGGTGTACAGAAAAGATCTGTGTATGTGCGAAGGTGTTATGGAAGAGATCTGTGTGTGTATGAGAGAGAGGGTGTGTAGAAGAGATCTGTGTGTGTGTGAGAAGGTGTGTGGAAGAGATCTGCGTGTGTGTGCGAGAGAGAGAGGGTGTGTAGAAGAGATTTGTGTGTGTGTGAGAAGGTGTGTGGAAGAGATCTGTGTGTGTATGAGAGAGAGGGTGTGTAGAAGAGATCTGTGTGTGTGTGAGAAGGTGTGTGGAAGAGATCTGTGTGTGTGTGCAAGAGAGAGAGGGTGTGTAGAAGAGATCTGTGTGTGTGTGAGAAGGTGTGTGGAAGAGATCTGCGTGTGTGTATGAGAGAGAGGGTGGGAGAAGGTGTCTGGCCTGGAAGAGATCTGTTTCTATGTGACAGTATCCTCTGGAAGAGGTGTATGTGTGTGTGTGTGAGAGAGAGAGAGGGCTGTGTGTGTAAGGGGCCTGATGTGTAAGAGTGTGTATGTAAGAGACTGTGTGTGTGACCTGAGTGTGTGTGGGAGGTGTGTGTAAGGGGTCTGATGTGTGTAAGAGATCTGTGTGTGTATGTGTGTGTGTGAGAGAAAGGGTGTATAATGCGAGGGTGTGTGTCAGATGTGTGTGTATAAGGGGTGTGATGTATAAGTGCATGTGTAAGAGACCTGTGTGTGGGGGGAGGGGTGTGACATGTGTAAGAAACTGTATATAATTGTGTGTGTGTGAGGGAGGGTGAGAGAGGGTGTATGATCTGAGTGTGTGTGTGTGTGTAAGGGCTGTGATGTGTGTAAGAGACGGTGTATGGGCAAGATCTGCATGTGTGTGAGAGAGGATGTATGATCTGAGTGTGCATGAGGGGTGTGTGTGTGTGTGTAAGGGCTGTAATGCATGCAAGAGGCAGTGTCTGGAAGCCTTCCGAGTGCCAGAGGGGGTATGATCCGAGTACGTGTGCGTGAGCCAGAGGGGTGTGTGTAAGAGGTGTGAGGTGTGTGTCACGAGTGTGTGCCGAGGCGTGTGTGGAGGAGACCCGTGCGTGGTGAGGGGCGGCGTGTGCCGGGCTGGGCCTGCGCCGAGGCAGGCGGGGAAGCTCCCAGCGGAGCTGCCCGCAGCCCCGTCCCGCCCCGTCCCGCCCGGCCCC
>NW_005841853.1:2667162-2670715 GCF_000455745.1 Alligator sinensis | reverse complement strand
CGGAGCACGGCCCAGGCCGAGGGGCCCCGGGGCAGAGGGACGCAGCCTCCCCGCGCCGGCCGCGGCGTGTCCCGCCCCTGCCCCGCAGCCCCGTCGAGGATGCGTGCGTGTGTAAGTTGTGGTGTGCGTGTGTGTACAGGAGGGTGTGCTTATGCGTTGGCATGTGTGTGTCCGAGTGTGTGCATGACGGTGAGTGTGTGGCTGTGTGTTTGTGTACATGCCCGAGTGCGTGTCTGCGATGGTGTGCGTGCGGGTGACAGCCTGTGTGTGTGTGTGGGGATGTGGCGCGCTGCGAGCGCACCATGGGGAGCGTGTGACTGTGCACGCGTGGGCCTGTGCTTGTGTGTGTGTCCGATGGTGCGTGCGGGACCGGGTGTCTCAGGGTGTCTGTGATGGGATGTGGATGTGGATGTGTACGTGAGGGGGGCGGGCTGCGCGTACACGACGGCGCGTGCGTGACACTGCGGGGTGTGCGTCTGTGATGGTGCGTGTTTGTGCCTGCGCGTGTGTCCGTCCAGGACGGGCTGTGTGGGCACGACGGGGCGTGTGTGACAGTGTCTGTGTGCATGTTTGTGTGTGTGCACCACTCTGCGTGCTTGTGTGTGCACGGCGGGGCGCGTGTGTGGGTGCGGGGGCCGTCTGGGCCGCGCCGCCGCGCTCGGGCTGATCCCATTATCCCCGCGCGGCTGCCCGCCTCCCGGCGGGATCGGGCCCCTCGGCCGGGCTGCTGCCGTCCCTGCCCCAGCTCAGGAGGCTCCCGGGACGGCTTGGCTCTGCAACAGGGGTGGGGGGAGCAAAACACCCCCAATCCCCCACCGTGCGTGCACGTGTGTCTGTGTGACAGGCTGGCTGCATGTCTGAATGTGTACCTATGAGTTTATGCATGTATGCTTGTGTGGCTATATATGTGTGCACGTATGCACACCCATGTGCGTGCACATGTGTCTATAGAGATGTGTGTATGTGCGTACATGTGTATGCGCATGCGTTTGTGTGTCTGTGACAGGCTGTGCATATATGACGGAGAGTGCGTGATGTGTTTATGTGTGCGCGCATGCACGCATATGTATGCGTGTGCACGTACACCCCTATGTGTGCGCGCGTATATGTGTATGTGCGTGCTCATGTGTGTATATATATAGGTGTGCATGTATATGTGTACATGTGCATGTGTGTATATATGTACATACGTGTGCATGTGTGCACTTGTGTATGTGAGAGTGCATACAAGTGCATGTGTGCATATGTGTATATGTGTGTATGCACATGTGCATGTGTGTGCATGTATATGTATGTGCATGTTTGCGTGTGCGCACACATGTGCATATCTGTGCGTGCATGCATCTGTAAGTGTGTGCGTGTGTGGGTATAGCCGGATCTCTTTTATTTAGCTCCATTCCCAGCCCCCTGCCCCCTCTCCCCCCAGCACCCAAGATCCCCTGTGCCTGGCCACCAGATCCCTGACAGATCTCTGACAGATCTCCCATTCTCCTCCCCTCCATGCCTTGGGCAGCCACTGCTTTGCCCTAAGACCAGCTGATCATTCGTATGGAAATCCCAGCTCAGGGCTAGTGGGGATCAGGCCAGGCTGCTGCAGGGGGGATGGAAGGGAAGTACTCTCAGCTCTGGTCAGTGGCTGGGGGCGGGGGAGGGATGCCTAGCTGGCTTGCCCGCTCTGGCCAGTGAGTATTGACCAGGCCCCTTGATCAGGGGGGTTAAAGGGGTGGCGGCAGCCCCTGGGCTGGGCTGGTTGGTTTAATTGCCCATCAGTCCAGTGAGAGGTTGTGCCCCTGCCTGGGACCTGCAGTGGAGGGGGTGAATCTCCCTGTGCCTCCAAGCCTGTCCCCAGGCTATCCCCTTGCTCCTGGGTTTGGGACTGTGGTTTGCAATCTGCCTTCCTGGCTGTGGTGGGGGCTGGGCTGAGCTGGACTGGGAGTGCCCCAGTACCTCCAGTCTCACCAGGGCAGCTGCATTGCTTCCAGCCCCTGCAGTGTAGGGGAAAGCAGGATTGGGGTCTGGTGCCTCTGATCCCTGCCCTCCCCTCTGCCCGGTTGGGATAGGCTGATTGCAAAGCCCAGAGTGGAGCTGCAGGAATCAGCCCCTGTGTTTGGTGCGGGAACTGACTCCACGCCATGGCCCAATTCTGTCTGCCCTGATGAGAGATCCCTTGAAGGCTGACCTGGGTCCCTAGGAGGCAGGACGGGGGCCCTACAAGGCAGGATTGGGGCCCTTGGAGGCAGGATCAGGGCTCTAGGAGGAAGAATCAAGGTCCTAGAAGGCAGGATTGGGTCCCACCACACTGGCATTGGGTGAGGCTGGCCACTTTTCTGAAGTAATCCCGGTGCTCTCTTGTTTCCAGAAGGCAGGGAGTGTGTAAACTGTGGGGCTACCTCAACCCCCCTGTGGCGGAGAGACGGCACCGGGCACTATCTGTGCAATGCCTGCGGGCTCTACCATAAAATGAATGGGCAGAACCGGCCCCTGATCAAGCCCAAGAGAAGGCTGGTAAGTCTGCTCCGCCGGCGGGTCCAGCACCAGGCTCTGCTCCCCACCCTCAGCCCTCTCTGGGGAGATCCAGGCAAGGCAGGCGAAGGATGCCTCACTGTCCTGCAGAGGGGGTGTCACCTCCCAGCCCTTGCCTGGGCCTGTTAAGTTATCTAACACTGCTCTTCTCCCCCCTCCAATGCCTGTAAAAAATCCAGGCTTTATTTTAAGAGTTGCTTAAAGGAACCAGCCAAGAGTTTTCATTCAAATGGGGGTGGGGGTGGGAATGCGTCGATCTTAAAGCCTATTTATGGAAAAAAATTGGGATCCCTTCTTGGGAGGGTGGGGAATGTGTGATCTTCCTGCCCACCCAGGATGGGTGCAGGATTTTAGGAGAAGGCCAAGATTGATCTGGTCCTTCTTCCCCTTCGAAACTACTTCCCTGCTGATTTCACTCCCCTTTGATAACGGGTCATTGGGGACCAGGCAGAAATGATGCCTCGGTCCTACAAAGGGAGACACCAGAGCTGTATTTTGGTCCTTGCTCTCTGTTGCCTTGCGCCGTGTACAGTCATCTGGAGCTGAATGACGTGGGCGCATGTTGCTGTCAGCCCTGTCATGATGGGAGCTTGTAGTCACCTAGCCTTGATGTAGATAAGGGTGGAAGGTGCAGGGCACCGGCATATTGGTCCCTGTGAGTAATCCCATTGAACGGCGAGAGTGCAAAGCTGAGCAAAGCTTTGAACGGCGAGTGTGCAAAGCATGTGTACGACTGCGCAGGATGGGGGGGATTCGATGAACGCAGCGCCGTAATAACTAATGGTTTCAGGCCCTGTGGCTGTAGCAGCCGCAGGCAGCGTGTACGGGGTCCCCGGTGATCTAGTTGCGAATTTCCCTAGAAGCCGCAAAGCAATCTGGAAGCCGAGGACATGGCTCATAAATGTGCTGAAGTATCGCTGGCAAATAATCATGTAAACCACAAGGGGAAAAATCTATTAAGTGATGGGGGGGGAGAGATATGTGCCCTGTCTAGGGAGTGATTGAACGTTTGGAGTCAAGGACCGGGTTG
>NW_005841853.1:2664657-2667131 GCF_000455745.1 Alligator sinensis | reverse complement strand
GGCGCTGTTGAAAGAGCGGGGAAGAGCAGATCGCAGTCCCCGAGGAGTTTGCGAACGGAGCCGGCAGACAAAATATTGCAGTTCCCTCCAAGGCTCTGATCCCGCAAAGTTTTGTCTACACGCTTAACTTTGATCCTGGAGCATTAGGCCATTGATTGCCGTGCGCTTGATGCACTGAATGGAACTATTCATATATATAAAGTTTAGCCCAGTCAGGAGGTTTCTTTTCGGGGGCAGGCTCTCGGTAGGCAGAGAAGGGCCTCGTGGCAAGGAGCATTGTGGTTGCTGCAGTTGCTTTCGCTTGGACGGGGAGTTGCGGAGAAGGACGCGGGGTGTTTTCTTCGAGCTCCTCCGACCCTTTCCAAGCAACCACTAGGCAGGGCAGAACGGCCCTGCTCGTTTCGGTGACCTTTTCCTTGAAAAGAAAACGTTGATCCCAGTTAATTCAGTCTCATCTTTCATACCCTCGTTAGAAAGGAGAAAGCAGCGGCTTTCTAGGGAGGGAAGTGCTGGTTGGATTTTGAGTTTGGGCAGCTCTGTCCCTTCCCCCTCCCGTCCTCCTGCCTTACACACGTGCACATGTGCACGCATAAATGCACATGCACCCCCCCACCCTTTTTCTCTTTTTATGTGCAAAGTTAACTTCCTAGGACCATGTTGCCAGACAGCTGAGCCCTGGAGATAACTCATAAACAGCAACTCTTCTCCAACCCAAATAGGACAGGGCTTGAATGTAGGCGAGCAAGAAGGGGCAGCTGTAAGGTGCTTTGCTCCAAACGAGTGTGATGACACCGGGAAAGAATTCTCTGAATCAGCCCCAGCCTGGCACTCGTGTAAATGAATGAATTTGTTAAAAAAAAAACCCCCAAAAGTGTTCTTAATAGAGAGAGAGAGAGGCTTTTCCTTTAAGAAAATGTCCTGTTTTATGCCTTCAGAGTGAAGCAACTCCCCAACAGAAAGTCCCTCCTGGTTGAAGACAGACTGTAACATTTAAATGCCAGATTTCTAGATTTTCACCCTTTTCTTTTCTATAGAAAGTGAAAAAAGGGAGTGCTCTGCTCTATTTGATACCACATTTGTTTTGCTAAACTGCCCCACAAAGTCAGGAGTCAACAGAGCCGTGAATTTTATTTGCATGTCATTAGATGCCTATAAAAAAAAGGAGTCTATGGCTTGACTTGATCTGTCTTGACTTTCGAACGGAGGGAGAAAGCAGACAGGCTGGGCGTGTGGTTAAGACACAGGATGGTGGGCTAGATGGGGGATCTAGGGTGTTGTTACTTCTCTGCCACAAGCTTCGCGTGTGACCTTGGACTGGTTTCACAGGGTCTGATCCAAAGCTCGCTGAAGCCGCGGAGAAGACTGTGACCGGCTTTGATCAAGTTGTGCAGACCCAGCCCAATGCTCATTGAAGTGAATGCCTGTCTTTGCATTGGCTCCATTTAGGCGAGTTGGATGGGGTCCTTCACATCAGTAGGCCAAAAGGCTCCAAAGAGATCTACCTCGGTCCACAGGGGGGGCGGTGGCGAACCTTGATTCCTTAATGAATGCAAAGCTCTTTGAGAGAATTACGCAGGGGATGCACTATAAATGCAGGGTATTACTTGTTCTGCCAGGGAGAATTTGGGTCTGCTGCCCTGGCATACAGTAAGCTCGTACTCCACTTGTAATATCTAGAACTAATTTGGGACCTGCTCCTGGTTGCTTGGAAGGCAATGGGAGTTGTATCGTGACATCAGAAGGAGTGGATAATACCCCTGAGTTTTATTTGTCCCCGCATGCCCTGGTGCATGTTGGAAGCTTTGTGTTTCAGAGCCAGGCACGATATTTTTAGAAGGATTACCGTCAATTCCTCAGCAGGCCTTTATTCAATATTTGCATGTCCAATCTAATTTTAGAACATAGCTTTCTGAATACCCCTCCTGGACCCAGATCCAGAAACACTCTCCAATTTAGATAGGCTGCTCCCACTGAAATCCATGCACTTCAGCCCGTGCTTGACATGCAGCTCCTGCTTCTGCACCTACCTACAGGCCCAGAGCCCCTGGATCCTAAAAGAGGGCACCATGCACCGGGGTGTGCAGTCCTGCTATATCCATCTGCAGAGGGCTGGGCCTGTGATTGGTTTCACTGACCACCAGGCCCCCTCAGGACAGTTTCATTTCAACCCCGCTTTGTACAGCAGTGTAATTATGCATTGTTTCCTGAGCAACGATGGTGTTGTCGGTACAGGAAGGCGCATCATGAAAGCTACAGTCCTCGACCAAAGGATTGTATCCTCTTCTGTGGATATGTGCTCTGAGACGACCCAGCCTGAGAATCACATGTAAACTCCAATGAGGGGAGAAGGTTTTAGGTCGCATGGTGAATTTAGTGATTTATTCTTCTGAACGGGCAGTTTAGCTGTTTCGTTGTTTTGAAAAAAGTGCTAATTATGCAAGCCTTCTCTCTTTTCTTTTTCTGGCCTTTCAACT
>NW_005841853.1:2661210-2664647 GCF_000455745.1 Alligator sinensis | reverse complement strand
GCAGCCACAGATCGCACCAACCCTCCAAATGTCTCCAAAGGAGACATTTCCTTTTGTGTGGGCTGAGTCAAATATCACTGGTTTTTAGAAATCCCCACAGGCCTGATCCTTCCTGTCTGTTCAGAACAAAAACTCCCATTGAAAGTCTTGCTCTCGTTGCTGTTCCGTTCCTGGAGGGTCCATGGGAGTCCGTGAGAGCTGAATATGCAGAAGCTGCTCTCAGCCCAATTGCAGACCTAGATCCTGTAAATGCTTATGCACATGCTTAACTATAAGCACATGTCTGGTCCTGTTGATTTCAAGGACATTACTCACATACTTGGTGTTGCACATGGGCCGAAAGTGTTTCCAGGGCTAAGTTTGCAAGATTAGGATCAAGGTGTGAGTAGTACACATGCACATACACATGCACGCACGCACACACACACACACACACATATATATATATTCCCTCTTCCTAGCAAGCATGCATTTACAGACCATAATCCTTTAAATCTGAATGTAGTGTTGGCAGTGGATATTTTGCACTGGAAAATCATGCGTGATGGGCTAAGAAGGATGGCCAGGTTTCAAAAGTTAGCTGCGCGCTGCAGAGTTTTGTGTCCTTGCTATCCTAGAACACCCCCTGGGAGCAGTGAAACAATATATAACAATAAGATAATATCTCTCTTGACGATAATCACTGACTGACTGACTTTTGTCACCTGCCTTGACTTGCATTTTTTTTTTTTTGGGTGGCTTCAAGTAGGCGGAAAATATGACATTTGCAATTATTTTTCGTGTGGTCTGGGCTCAATTTACAGCCTGTTGTCTTTCCAGTGCTTGAGATCAGGTCCCTAAATTGGATCCTGATCATATTCAATGAACAGAATCAGGCCTTTCAAAATCCCTGGGACCAGTATTTCACCCAGGGGTTTTTCCCTCTTTTCAGCTACAGACACACACGTAGGCCAGGTACAGACATTACACTTTTATTGGTGTAAGTGATTGGAAACTGGTCTGTACCTGTGACGGAACAGAAGTTCGGCACACATAGACTGATTTAAAAATAGTCCGGCCCGGCCTAAGATTCGCCTGCCCCCCACCAAAGGGCAAATGTGTATTCTGTTCGCTACCGATCTAAACCGTTCTGCTTACAGAAAACCACGTAACTTAGATCGATCCCGCCTCACGCTTTTTGAATGTCTGTGCCTAGCCTTTGTCTTTGCCATTAAAACACAACCAAGGCTAAAATGATTCCTGTATTGCTGCACACCTTGCCTATTGGGCCTACATAGCTAGGACCTAATCCCTGCAGCCTAGATACACTCCTACTGCACCAGATCTCTGCATCAGATCATAGAGAGATTTCCCAGCAGGTTAATGCAGGCATGGGGTAGATTTTCTCTGGGCTAAAGAATCAAACCCCAGATCTGTATGAACAAAACCAGCCCCATTCCCTTCCCTAAGAGTTAATTATTATTAATGTTGTGAGTGGCCCTAACAAAAGCCAGGCAGCATAATGCTAATGCTGACAGTGCCCCTTACATTTATGTTCATAGTCTGGGTTTGCTGTACTGTGTCTAAAGACTTGGTGGTTTTTTACATTGTGTGTGCCTCAGTATACAGCAGGTTGTCATGGGGCGGTTTGGAGCACAAAGGGAATTAGACTCTGTTCTTCAAGGTGCCAAGAATTACCCTTGGCAAATCAGCAAATTACTTAAGCACATGCTTAATTTTAAGCATACACGCGACCCAATGGAAGCCAATGAAGAGGGGTGGAAACAGAGCTTGGGCCCTATTTAGTGTTCATGAAGGGTGGACAGAACTGTGCGGCATTAAAAGGTCTGATTTCAGAGCCCCATCCACAGTAAAGGTTAGGGACGTTATATTTTCTGCATGGGAGGGATGGAGTGGGGTTATTGTGGCTGTTCATGACAAACCTTGCTAGGAACGCACCGTGTCAGGAAGTTGCCAGATGCCTGGGAAGATTTACATAGGGAACAAGGAAGGCTCTGCGAATGCCCTTTGCTACCTGGTTTGACGTAAAGTTCCACATTCTGAATTCAAGGCTGTAAATCATACTCAACTGTGTCTAAAAGTTTGTTTTAAATGATGTGATCACAATGTCAGAAGCTGTCACTCTGGCTGGCAATAGTAAGTGCAGCCCTGACATTGGTAGATCCATGAGCTTCAAGGTACCTACAGCTACAGGAGTGGGTCTGAATCTGCAGTCTTTCCATTTTCAACACCCCCAGTGGAGGCCACACTTGGCATATCCAGTAAAGTCTAATCCAACGTGTCCTGAAGTCAGTGCTCATCTTTCCATTGAGCCCTTTGCTTGTTGGCTTAGGATGCAAAGTCAGAATCAGGCCCTGAGCGTCTGGAAGAAAAGGGAATGGCATGACATTATTTAAGAGCGATCCTTGTCTCCTCTGAAAGGGGCTGCCAATTTGCTTGAGCCCTACATGAGTCTTAGCGCCTACCTTTGGATGCCCTTGGGCACCTGGTTCAGCTCCTATAGAGTTTGGCATTAAGGCACCGTGGGGATTTTCAGGATTATTCTTTTGTTCTCACAAGCTAATTTCTGGAGTCATTTATTGCCGTGCGTGAGTTTGGGGCGGTCAGTGTTCTCTGCCTCGGGATTTGGCTGATTGCGTCATTTTAATCCGGGTGCTTTTCTCTCCAACCCTGCTTTAGTCTGCAGCGAGAAGAGCAGGCACATCCTGTGCAAACTGTCAGACCACCACTACTACTCTGTGGAGGAGAAACGCCAACGGCGACCCCGTCTGCAATGCCTGCGGGCTCTACTACAAGCTGCACAATGTAAGTCGAACTGTATCACTTGGATGGTGCTTTGCATTGCGATTGCACGCGTTGCAACATCCTCCCTGATTAAACGGGCCCCAATCCTGAGAGATTCTGAACACCCTTTGGTCTCCTTGGGAGACCTTTTGGGGTCAGGCCGTTTGCTGGGATAAGGAACCAGACCCCCTCCAAATAAAATTAAAGTACAATTGATGTAACAGGCCTGGTTTGGAGTGCTCTAAAACAGGACCTTCCATTGGTAACATTAGAGCTGCACCGTGCGCAAGCCAAGAAAGGAGGAGTTTATCAGCGGAGAGAGATAATATCCACCTCTTATTGGACCCTGTGCACTGGAAAACATAACATGTTGGGTTGCAAGCTGATATGCTTTGTATGCCTAGTCCAGTCTCTCAAGAAAACAAGAACTTTGGAAAAAACCCAAGACCTGCCAGGCATTATTTAGATCTTGCTTGTTCCTTCACCGCTTTCCTCACTGCTTCAGCCCCCAGATGGTTATTTATTTCTCTCGCTCTCTTGATTTTTTTGCCCTACATGACACAAGTGATTCCTAAACTGAAGAGAACATGATTTAGTTAGTGGACTAGGGAGCCTGTAATGTTAATTTTATAAAGCCTCATTCATGGAAGGGA
>NW_005841853.1:2653473-2661200 GCF_000455745.1 Alligator sinensis | reverse complement strand
GGAAAGAGAAATGAAATGAAATGCCTGGTAGATTTAATCTAATAGCTCCATGCAAAGACAGCTCCCGTGAACCAAGGATAGGTGCCCTAAGGAAAGAGCTAAAGGGAGCTGAAAAGAGTTATAGTGAAGAATAATAATAATAAAGGAGTCTTAAGGCTCCCACTGTTACTTTCATTCCATACATAGCATTAGAATAATTATAATGTCAGAAGAAGGAAAAGACTTTCAATTTCTTTGCTTTGATGTCAGGTTTTTTTTTCTTTTAGTGGTCGTTTGCTTGATGTTTCATTTAGAAATATTGGGCTACATTTTGCCCTCATGTACACCCACACAAACCCATCAAAGCTTGCTAGGGTTACATGGGTTTAGCCAAGGCTATCAGTCTGATCTTCATTTTCATCCTTTCCATTTAATCTTTCAAGCTGGCTCCTTTTTTAAGGATGAACAAACAGGTTATATATGTATATTTTGTACGTGTATTGAATCAGAGTCTTTGCCTACGCTGTGACAGGCATCTTGCTTGAAAAAAAAAAAGTTTGGTTAACTTCCCCACCGCTTTCAGTTTTCACACCTGTCTACGCTCTGTGGTTCCTATGTGATCAGTTAACAGCCCTATTCTTGTCCCAGTGACATCAAGGAAAATGCTGCGTTGCCTCCAAGGAGAGTGGGATTATACCCCGACAGGGGAACTGCTGACGTATCATAGGAAAGGTCCTTTTTTTGATATTTCCAGTCCAAGAGGCAGCCAGGAGGATGAGGGATTTCAGAAGACAACTTGCCCTTACAGAACTTGCCCTTACAGTTCAGTTGTGCAGACACGAGACATTTGGCAGTTTCTGAGCATCCGGGCCTGTATCCCAACCTGTCTTTTTGAGGCTCATTCACCTCTTACCTTTTCACCGGGAAGTTGTGTATACAGATGGGTCTGAGTATAAACCCCGGGTCCCAGTTTTTGGGCAGCTCAGATCCAGCTGTGAAGTTTATGCCCTGTGCCAGGTGTCCCGTGCCAAGCAGATTGGAAGCCCCTTTCACGTTGCCCAAATGTGCCTTCAGCTGATAACACCACCCCTTGTAGAGACTACAGCAGAGTCCAGATTCTGATACCCTCACTTCAGTCAAGTAATATCTTAGTTACAAGTGAATCCATTGACTTAAATGGGATAACTAGTGAAGTATGAAATGATTCAGTGTAAGAAAGGGTATTAGAATCTGTCCTTAAATTAATAAGAACCTCTTTTTTGCACCATAAATGACACTAAGTGGCTGCTATGCTGGGAAAGTGGGGGGGGGTGCCGGTGAGCCAGTTCACCAAAGCATTGCTTTACCCTCGCAAACATCACCTGCTGATTGATTTAAAGAGACTTGACTAAGAGAGAGAGTCAGGGTGCTGTTTATTTCTGTCGGTCTCTCACCCGCGTAGCATTACAGTCCTTGTCTACAAAGGCGGCGATGAACTCCAAAGATTGGAGAGATTAGAAAATTCAAGGGAAAGGTGTTGTGACAGCAGGTATAGACGTGTGGAGGAACAGAGAGTTAAAAGGTAATGTCAAGTGTGGTGAGAGATTTCCGCCATTCTCTGTCAAGCATCATACATTTTGTTGAGTTGCCTTCAAGCTGTGGCCCCCTCATTTGCTATCTGTCTGGGAGGCACGGTCAATAAGGTTGTGCTAACTCACTTTGTGAATGGTGCCAGACGAATCCTTTGATCAATGCGCTGGTATAGAGGGGGCTTGGATGCTGCAGGTAGACACGCTTCCCCTTGGAGGGGAATAGATTTACAGGAAAACCTCAGGGGTGTAAATCACTATTGCTCCACCGAAGTTGATGGAACTGCAGCAGTTTACATGGGATGAATATCTGCCATTATGTATTTCCATAGTACCTAGTCTGCCTTGTTACGGGAACACTGGATCTCGTTAGATAAAGCCTAGCTTAAGGAAGTGATAGGTATGTCCAGAAAGGTGAATTTAAGGCCCCCAACCTCTGAAAAGAGACATTCAATATTGTTTAGGACAAGGGTCCGTAACGAATAATCCTGGAATACAATAGATCAAATACATGAAGTCCATTTTGCATCAGTCATTGCCTTTTCATTTCCCCTCCCCCTCATTTTTGTCTTTCTATTCAGTTCAGCACATTGGTTCAGGGCTTTTTCTTGCTAGAGACTTTTGGTTCCCACACCTGTAGGCAAAGCTCCCATTGATATCATGTCCACCTTGGCAGGATAGGTCCCATTTAATGTTGCAGAGGGAATGATATCAAGGGTGTTCCCTTCTGGTCATGCTTATAGAGGTCAGTTTTCTTTAAGGCGCCAGTAGATCCCTACAGGTAAAGCAAACTCAATAGTAAGTGGAGTATTAGTAGTGATAATAGCTTTGGGTGAGGGGCCTTTTCCTTTTTCTGTTGAAGTCACCAGCAAAGCTGCCATTGACATCAACAGGACCAGGCTCCATTAGCAATACTATTAAGGATGACTAGTTTTTCACATTTATAGATGGACCCTTATTCAGTAGGATCCCAACGTGCTTTCTAGGGTACAGGAAATCCTGGAGATTACCAGTAATTAAGCATTATAATGGCCTGTCTAAGGGATAAACCTGCTAGCAATGACAGACCACCACTGGGACCAATGGCAAAAAATCCTTTGTCTTCAACTGGAGTAGGATCAGACTGTCCTATGTAGGCTATGCGACTATGTGAGACTATCCCGTGTAGGTGATCTGTTGTGTCAGAGGCATTTGGGGGTGATCTTCACACATTGAACTTGCAAGCAATACTCCCTAGACATGAGGTTTGCTTGACTGCAGTGCTAGCTGTGGGTGTTCAGGATCTCACAGGAGGCACTCAGCCTGGCAAAGGATTGGGCTTACACAGTTCAGTTGCTATTCATTTCAAGAGGTAAAACTGTGGGCTCTTATTTTGCAAAAGTCAGAAGCTCTGCTGCATCGGAGCTGTGGGTCCCAAGAGTAGAAGCCTTAGTATTTTGCATACGATCAAATAAAGAACACATTTCCTTGCTGGACTGCCCATAATTAATTGGATCCATCTGAAATTAATGCTTTTCATATATGTGTGTTTGGCTTGTTTAATTTATTACTTAGCATGTGTTTATCGTTCTCCTTGTAAGTGTTTTCACTGAAAGGGCCTTCCCTCCGGGCCTCATAGTTACGTGCAGTGGAAACAGGAAAGCCCATGGATTCGATTTTGATGGTGACCTTTCAATTACGCTGCATCTATACTTTCAAGTCAACAGAAAGCAAAAATTCTTTCTGTCATACTGTTGTGATCGTACAGATATCTCCTCCTGCTGTGTTGCTGAGAACACATGTTCATGGCACTTGCTATCCTACTGCATGTGATCTTCTGCATGTGTGCATGCCAGCTGTAGTCCTGCTCTCCTGGGAGGAGCGGGGCCACGCGTTCCTGTGATTGTGGTAGATGCAGAACTGAGATGATGGGCCGGATGGGCAGCGGTTCAAGCCGCCCAGGCCACAACGCGAATGCCCTTCATGCTTAATTGTCCTTAAGACTGAGCAGGCAGTTGACACCGTGCTCAATCTGTCCCAGCCTTTGCAGTTTAGCCTGTTAATGAGGCTGCCAGTAATTATGTGAATTCTGCTTCACTAAGAACTGGAGGGACATCTTTGATTCATTCAAAATAGACCATCAGATGGTAAAAAAAATCAAGTACACCCACTTCGGGTTGCATTAGAGCCAGTGACCTGAAAGTGAAAGGCTCCAATGCACCAAAATGAAGGTGAGAAGAGAGAGGATCTTGTGGTTAAAGATACTGGGCCGAGACAGCAAAACCTAAATTCTTTTTTCTAACTCTGCCACTGGCTTCCTCTTTGATCTGGGCCAAGTCACTTAATACTCTCTTGCTGCTTTGGTTTCCTATCACTGAGATGGAGAAAATATTCGCCCTACCTTATTCACTGGGGTATTGCGAAAAGAAATTCCTTAGTGACTCATACGCTACAGTGAAGCAATAACCTGAAAGTGAGAGAGGTGAGCTTTGCTGCAGGCTGAAACAATGGTGTGAATTTTTCCCACCGATTTAGAAACATATGAATGAAAGAATTTATTCAAGACACTGCGGGACCAATATAATCACACCACTGTGTATTGCCATTGAAAGCACAGCTCACAGTGGACGATTTATCAGGCCTACATAGCCTCTTTCCCACATGCAGGGTGCGATTTCCTCAAATTTGTTATTAAAGGAAGGGATTGATTAGTATCAGGGGCCTTTTGATGAGCTGTGTGGATGGATTAAATTTGGTATGGCTGATATTTTCCACTGTGCAGAGAGGGCAGCACAGGTTCTGCATGTCACTTCATGTCCCATTTAAGATCTGAAGTCTAGATTTGTACAGGTATTTATGGGAATTAGACAGCTAAATGCTTTTAAAACCTGGGCTTTAAGACCTTTGTGGCACTTAACTGACACATATGCATGATGCTTGAACTCTGACCAGGAGTGAGTTTTAGTCATTATTCAATACATATATAACATTGCTATTTGAAGTGAGTTAAGTCACCTGCCACTGTTTCTTCTCCCTGATCGGATACATGAATTCTGGTGCAAATCTTCGTGCCTGAAATGCAATACGAATGCAGCCGTACAAAAGTGAATTTGCAATTTGCTTCCTGCCAGCAAAATTCACATCGTGCAAATGGCCACAGAAAAATCAACCCAAAAAGGAAGAGCCCACATGCAGGTCAATTCATAGTAAGAGCTTAAAAAAAAAGAGTAGAGCACAACACATTGGTTTGCTCTGTGTTTTGCCAAATTTGCCCTGCTCTCGTCTGAGTGGCAAGAATATTTTTTAGGTCCTTTGGAGACAAGATTGAAATTTAACCACGTCTTGGGCCATTAGCTTTAATGATTTAAGATTTTGCTTTATCAAGAGGCCTCTGGGGGCGAGACAGTTTCTTGAAGGAATCTTCCGTGGTGATAGGGACCAGCTTGTTTCACAACCGCACTCCAATTACCGAGTGTACTGGAACACGGTAACTGAAACCTTTTGGTTACTCTAAGCTACTAAATCGCTCTTTGCAAGCATGAAACCCTACCAGCTCCGTTTGTTTGTTTGCTTGTTTTGTCCCCTCCAAAAGCCTTGCTCGGGTTTGGAATTTCACGAGTCATTTCCAAGGGCTGGCGATGCGTCGGCGAGTCGCTGCCGCGGTAATTTGGGGAGACGGGATGGAAGCAAAAAAAAAATAATTGGTTTTTGTTTAGATTAACAGACCCCTGACTATGAAGAAGGAAGGAATTCAGACCCGAAACCGAAAAATGTCTAGCAAATCCAAAAAGTGCAAAAAGGTCCACGACAACCTTGAAGACTTCCCCAAGAGCAGCTCCTTCAATCCCGCCGCCCTCTCGAGACACATGTCTTCCATCAGCCACATTTCACCTTTCAGTCACTCTAGCCACATGCTGACAACACCGACACCGATGCATCCGCCATCCAGCCTCTCTTTCGGACCTCACCATCCTTCCAGTATGGTCACTGCCATGGGTTAGAGAGACACTTCCCTGCTAAATGCTTAAGGTCTCAAAATGAGATTTACTTTATATACTTGCATTTTTGCAGGCACGCGGTTTATCGATTCGGAAGCCCCCCCCGCCCCCCTCCCCCGCAAAAAAACAAAACGGAAGAGAAAAAAAGGGTGATTTGAAGGCGTAAAAGCAAAAAAAGAAAAACAAAAAACCCCACAAAAACAAACAAAAAAAGAAAATAAAAAAGGTGATGCTTGCCACTTTTTAAAGGAGCTCACTATGGTGTCTATGTATTCTTAACCACTGAATCTGGATCCCATTTGTGAATAAGCCATTCAGACTCACATTCCCTACTGAACAGGGTTTCTAGTGCTGTGAAAAAAATGCTGAACATTGCATATAACTTATATTGTAAGAAATACTGTACATTTGAGGAAGACTTTATTGCATCTGGGTAGCTGTAAAGAAGGGCATGAAGGACTCCAAGAAACAAAAAATGTTAAAAAGAGGACGGGGAGGACATTTTAAAGTAACGGACTAAGAAGAATTGGGTCTAACGAACAAATGGACAAAAACCGCTAGCCTCGTCTTCTGTCGGTGGCTGGCTCCAAACGTTGGATGCATTAACTAACTAACTAACTAAATAAAACTGTAGGCAGATCATTCATTCAAAGCAGCTGGCCTTTTTACGTAGGAAGTACTAATGGTTTTCAGGGCAATCAGTGTTAACATACAGATATGTCAAAGAGGGTTTTCAGATAGCCATTTTCCAGGCCTATATGCATTGTGAACACGTTCCTGTAATTGTT
This sequence comes from Alligator sinensis, assembly GCF_000455745.1. Classification (NCBI taxonomy): domain Eukaryota; kingdom Metazoa; phylum Chordata; order Crocodylia; family Alligatoridae; genus Alligator; species Alligator sinensis. The sequence continues at coordinate 2,654,888 of NW_005841853.1, read as the reverse complement.
GTTTGTATGTATAATTCAAAGCACCAAAATAAGAAAGATGTAGATTTATTTCATCCTATTATACAGACTGAATGGTTGTACATATTTACTTACTGCTAGTGATAAGACCTGCTTTTTTTTTTTGTTTTGTTTTCATATTTTTTCCTCCTTTTTTTGAGAATAAACTAGATTAAATTCTGTTGACTTAAGGTGTTTTGTGCTTTGGATGGGGAGGGGAATTCTTTTCCTTTTTCATTTCAATGATTGTATTTCAATAGCTGCCATGGGCATGGGCGATATCGTGTCTCTTCCCACTCACGCCTCCGGCCAATGCGACGGTTGTGGCCATTAAATAAATGACGTGCACGTTAGAGTAACCCGCCGTTCAGTTGTGTTTCACGTCCCTGGACAGACAGGACACATTGGCCACAAACAGATCTTCACCAGGGGAAGATCTCCTTTACCTTAAACCTGTGGTCGACAATGATTTTTTTAGCAGAGGGCTAGTATGACCCAACGTGAGTCCTCGGTGGGCTGGTGCTAGGACCTGGCTGCTGCCAATGCCACCACTTCCACTGTAGAAGCTTATGTTTCTGTCTTTGGAGATATTAGGTTTAATCTCCTAGGATAACCAAGGTAAGCATGATAACATTAGCCATTTAGGGAGGTGCTTTTTAAGGCACAGACAACAATTGGATGCCTAAGTCCTTTGGCCTATAGGCCCCAACACCTTTTGAGGAATCTTGTGCGGTAACAGGCTTCCCTTATGTTTTGCGCTAGCAATTGCTGCTTTACCCCAGCTCCCTGTATAGCGATAACCTTCAAGACTCTGCACATCCAGAGGCTGGAGCAAGCATTGCCTGCGCAGAGCCCCGTGCCTCCAAGAAATGGGTGGACCTCTCTGCAGAAGGAGGGCTCTAACGGCACGCCCAGGATAGCATAGCAAGCGTGAGGAAGGTTGGCCCTGAGCATCCTGAAAACACGCTCTTTGTTTGAAAATGGCAACCTTTATGAGAAACGATAATAAATGTTGAGTTCTTTTTATTGGCTTTGTGGTGTTTTCGGTCTTTGTGGTTTGTATTTTGGGCTTTGCCTTACCAGCACCGAGGCTGGAGACTTACTTTTAACATTAGAGAGGGAATTCTCAGTTCCAAGACCTAGGTCTTTTCAAGGACCTCCCAACATCATGGGACTCATGAGAGTGCAGGCTGGCAACACCAAGGCATGCATGTGGACTTCATGGAAGCATTACACCAAAATAATGTTCACAGAAACCCCCCCAAAAGAAAATGTGCACATGAATGAGGTTTGCCGCAGGGGGCAGCAGTGGATGAATGCACTGCAACCACTGAATTCATCCAACTTGCAACTTCCCAGCTGGTATTCCTACCCCCGGGTCATTCTTAATTGTGCTTCCAATGCATTTGCTGGGATGA
>NW_005841853.1:2609594-2653442 GCF_000455745.1 Alligator sinensis | reverse complement strand
GAGTAAGATTTACATCTCTGTGAAGCAAGTCAGAATTAGGCCCACTGGGCTCCATTCCACCCTGTTCCGAAATGCACATAATCATTTACTCCGGGGCAAAGCGAATATAAAATACAACCGTGCTGATCTAGTTGTGCAGTTATACATGCTGCCTTCTGGGTACACGATTAAAGGGGGCAATAATGACTTGGCTCTATTTATCACAATGGGATCGTTCATGTGAATCACAATTTCTCATGTAAGGGGGCTTCGGGATTGGGGCCTTGGTTCCTGTTACCTTACAAGATGAATCCAAACTGGGCCAGACAAGATTTTGGCTTCTTATTTTATCTTTGTTTTATCTGCTCTGCCCCCTGTCTCCAAATGAATGTAGCCAAAATACGTCCATCACAGATGAGGATAGACTGTATATGGTGTATACACATACACAGAGCCCATTTTGTAACTTTGCATATTTTTCTCTTTTTGCTTTGTTGACAAAATGTGTAGGGGGAAAAAATGCAAAAGAAAACCCAAAACAAATGGCACCCATTTTACAGTCTGCTGTGAATCACCTTTCTGCTTTCTTGCTGACTCCTTTAAACAACCTGCCTGGATGTTGAAATAAAATGGAGTGGACAATTACTGAGATGCAAATGGAGATCTTGTTGGCTCCTAATTAATCATCTGCTAACTATAAAGCTGTTTTCAATTAGGCTGACAAATCAAAGGAAATAATCATCCTTTGCTGATATTAAGCTTGAGAGATTTTTTAATTCATAATACTTCAACCTTTCCTCCTCAGCCCCATCAATGGGTTGGAGCTAAATACAATATTGATTGCGATCTCTCTGACACTGGTGTAAATTAGATCAGACCGGGGATTTAAGACTCTTTCACTAATGCTTAACTCAGTTGGAGGCTTTCCAGTTGCTTTAATGGAAGCTGGTTTCGGGCCTTCTGACCAAAAATCTTTCACGCAGGGAGAGGGAGACATATTCTGCTTGTGGCTTATTCTTGTACTGCTTCACTGATGTCAGTGAAGTGAAGCCAGGATAGTATTTCGTCTTAGGGATTCAAAATGTTTAACTTTTGGTACCTCAAATGCAAACATGCATCTACACACACACATATATATACATATACATACATACATACATACATACATATATAGAGATATATATATATATATATATATACACACACACACACACACATATATATGTATATGTATATGTATATGTGTGTGTGTGTGCTCAGCGTGCGGTAAATAAGCTTTTTTTGTGGGGGAGGGCAACATGTTCAGCAATAAGAAGCAATGCTTAATACCTGCTCCCTGAATGATCATTGTCCACCCTATGCACTGAAAGAGATGTGGGCCTTATAGAAAAAAAATAGCCTGTGATCAGCGTTCCCTCTAAGCCGCGTGGCGTGCGCGGCATGATCCACACTGCTTAGAGGGGACGCTGCCTGTGATCCTACATTTAAAGTCTGGATGCAAGTGTTTCTGTGCGTGAAAACTAGCCATGCATACAAACGCATGCATAGATAGTAATCTTTTATTCTAGTGAAATTCCACTGCCATCAGTAGGGTTTCATAGATGTCCTTTGGACCACTCTTTCTTGCATGCACATCCCCTTTGTTTTAAGTTTAAATTCATTCTGTGCATGGTGGCTAGAGTGTCCAGGATGGCAACTGGACTTGCTTCCCATAATATAACAATATCTCTTGGTCTTTGGCCTAAAGCTTGAATCTAATCTTTTTTTCTGAGGTGCAAAAGCATTGGTTCACCTGTTACTTTTCTGGTCATTCTGTGTTTCCACCTTGCTGGCTGTATTTCTGAGTTGTGGTTAACTCCAGAAGTGCTAAGCTGCTGCGTGAGAAGGAGGAAACGATATAAAATCTTGAATGAAAGCTTGTTCTAGAGAGATCGGGAGGCCAGATTGGGTGTGGGGTCCCAGCAGAAAAAGACTGGGGACTGCTGCTATAGAACATACCAGACACTGATAACCTTTCTATAAGGCTGACATCTTCTGTACTGTATACGTCCTCTCCTGGGAGGAAAGGGTTTTCTTTATGCTGATGGATGCTGAACTCCTGGATGCTTATTTCAGCTAAATCCCAGAACCTTTTCAGGCTGTCCCATCTCCAGGTGTTAGTGTTAATAGTATAGGTCAATCACTTGTTTGATTGTTTCTATATTAGAATCACAATCCTCTTCTTACACTCATTAGCTCCATAATCTATGCTTTCATTAAACCAGAAATCACCAGTTGGCGTAAACCTGGACAGTGCCTTATACCAGCTGAGGATCCGACCTACAATTTAAATTCAGTCCTTCTCTACAGCCCTCTGCAACTCTGGTCCATCCTGTGAAGACTCAGTTTGGAAGCTCACAAATTTATTACCAATAGTGTAGATGCTAGGAAGAACAAATATGAACTGCTGTGATATCTCTACTATTTTTAGTTCCACAATGAGAATATTTTTCCCTAGTGCGAGGGCTGGCTATGACCACAGAGCTAAAACCCAGCAAGAACTTGTTTTAAGGAGCTGCGATGTCAGTAGCTTTCAAAAGTGAAACACATTGGCATCCGGCATGCAGAGGTTATCACTAACGAGTCTGCTTCCTAAAGCTATTTAGCAATTCTGAGAAAACAATAATGATCAGACCTGGGTCTGAACAGGGACATTAGGGCTGACTGTCTGTAAACTAGAGAGAAACTGGGATAGGGATTTTACTCTGAGTTTCAAATTTGAGTCCCACCCCACCTTAATACCACCAAAGACATCTCCCACGTGCAGTTACCCCAGGACGTTGGTGGCGCTTGGCTTTGTAATTTGGCCCAGTCTGACCTCAACAAGTTTAATGCATCTGCAATAAGAATTATGCTTTGCAATTTCATCTGAGGAGCTTGACGCATTTTACCAACACGAATTTATCTCACAACAGCTTTTTGAGATTTATTTTACATTTTCACACACGCATACATACATATGCATGCCTAAATACATGTATACACATGCATATACACATACACCTTAATTATTTCTAGAGAACTCAACTCCATCCTGAGCCTCAGAGTTGCTAAATGTATTTAACAATTTTCCAGATGTCTATAAATCTACACCAAAGTGATTTCTAAGGAAATAAATTCACCTGCCTGCCACCCGTACCCACACATTCATATATCCATTCTCTCTCTCACTCTGACGCACACAAATAAATATTTATTTACACCAGGGGTGGGCAAAATGCAGCCCGCGAGCTGGATGTGGCCTGCCACGCCATTCTATCCGGCCTGCGGGGCCCCTAAAAAATTTAGAAAATGAATAATTATCTGCCCCTGGCTGCCTGTCATGCAGCCCTTGATGGCTTGCCAAAACTCAGTAAGCGGCCCTCCGCCCGAAATAATTTCCTGCCCCTGATTTACACACTCATATGTATCTATAAGGATGCTCAGATATATGACTCTACTTCCTGAGAAGCACTCTGGGGTAGATTTATAGATTTTCTGATAATTATAAAATAACTAGCAAATTGCTCATCAAGGATGATGGTGGGGGTGCAGGGGGACAGAGGCCCCCCTGGTGCGTTGGGTCTGGCCCTGTTCCCCTCCTCGCCCCCGCTTTGGGTCTGGGGCTATTCCTCCCCTTCAGCCCCTCTCCCCCGCTTGGGGTCAGTGCCACTCCCCGCCCACCCCCCTTCTGGGTCTGCCCGGCCCACATCCACCTGCCACCTCTCCCCACTTCCCTCCCTCCCTCCCTCCCTCCCAGCTGTTGGCAGGGCCTGGCGGCGGTGGTAGTGTGCCACCACTGTGACCCCGTCCCCTTCCCGTTGTCCCCCCTTCCCCTCCCTGCCAGCTCTTGTTGGAGCCCAGTGGAGGTGGCAGTGGCAGGGAAGAGGTGGTGCACTGCCACCATGACCCTCCCTCTCTCCCCGCCGCCTCCCCAACCTTTCCTTCCTCCCCGCCACCTCCCTGTCCTTGTCTCGCGCTGCCGCCACCCTGCCTGTGGCCCCGTGCACCCCCCAACCCTCTGGGTCCAGCCAGGCCTGTGCTCCCCGCGGGGCTGAGTACACGGGGCTGCAGAGACTCTCAAAAGGCAGCCCTGGCTCTCCCCTGCCTCCCACCACCGGGCTGCTTTGAAACTCAAAACGTTTCAAAACTTTTGAACCATTTCAAGTGCCCTCACTTGTTTTCAAGCTGTTTCGATGCTTTTTGTTTCATTCGAGCTTGAAATGCATTTCACACAGCCCTAATGTCTAGAGTAATATTAAAATAAACCCATTTCATTTTTGCTGAATTCTATCCCTGTGGAGCTCAGTTGGGTCATCAGAAAAGGGGTGAAAAAGTCTATGAGATTTGATAAGCTGTATTGGGGAACTGGGTCCACTGCGCACACGAAGGCCGTTCATTTGATGTCACCGAGTGAATGCCTGTTATCTTTGTGAGGCAGACCAGCCCTTTTGCATCAGGAGATGCAAAGGCCAGGTAGCGAGTCCTTTATGGACACCTGTCTTTATTGTTGCTTTTTCAAATACAAAATTGACTGGAATTTTTATCGTTCTAACCGCAGGACTCAAGTTCAGCATCTCTACCCCGACTCACACTTTCCAGAATTTGTCCACCCACCTCTTTGAACCGAGAATACACAGCACTCACTCGTCTTACTGATGACCTCGGCAGTGTGTTTCATCGCCCGCTCCCCCATTGCGTAGAGAAATACTGCTTGCTTAGCTTACAGACTCTTCCAGTGGAAGTAATCAGAGCCTGGGTGTTTTTGGAGACTAAGAGGACGGCAAGGAAGCAGAGGGGGTGATAGCTCTTCAGAGCTGTCTCTAGGGATTTCTCTGTGACTGTGCAAGTTAAGAGAGACCTTGATCTGGCAAATCAAACATGAACAGTGGCTTTACTGTAAGCCCAGGAATAGCCTGGGCTAGAGGAGGACAGTGCCCTTCAGGTCTACTGTTCTTTGGGAAAGACACATTAAAACTGCTGGAGCTTTGACAGTGCTTGCTGCACTCTCTCTCAGACATGAGCCACCTCATCTTCTTAAGGTTTGCTTAATACTACAATGCTACACATGCTACAATGCATCTTGTGTCAGGCACATGGCACCCCGCTCCACTCCCATGGGTACCAGTCTTCAGTATCATTGCTCCTCCTCATCTCTGCAGCACAAATGCTGAAGTGAATTTACTAGCCCGACTTCATGATAATCCTATGCTGCCAGTGCACTGGGACATATTCCACCCACCAATAGCTCAGCTCCCTCAAGAGGCCCAATACGGTCCACCCTTTCAAAATCCTTTAGCTTTTCCTTACTTATGTGATGGCACAAAGAAAGGTCAGCACAAGTACCAATCAATCACCCCATCATCTCTGACCCTTCAGTCAGTCAACCAGGATTTAACTGGCTACGTTGTTATTGGGCATTTCTCAACCATTTTTGAATTGGAAGGGTCACTGTGCCTCAAACCTATACTAATGGGGTCTTTGCAATGACAATGAATGCCTTTGTGGATAAGCCAAACTATGTCCCATCTTGTTGACTCATGTCTATTTTCAATGCTAGCTGGTGGCCTTCAGGCTCTTCATACTGGTGATGACATCACCTTCAGATGTCTGAAATAACATGCCGAAACCGCGTACACTAAATAAATATTTAAAGTTTCTTATATGTGCTGGGTCTGAACTTTAGGGCTCAGGCTTGTGCTTCATTCTTGAAACTCATTGCTACTTCTCACTTCAGGATCTGATATGTCGTTTCTATTCTCATTCATGTCTGTTAGGCCCCTGCTCCACATTTCAGATATTATGCAATTAACTGGTTAAGCGTGCAAGAAGTTAAACCAGATACATGTGCAAAGTAATTATTGCATCATAAAAATGACTGTCCAGCTGTAAAAAGAGCCAACTAGCTACAAAGTTGGTGCATAGAAATGTGTACCAACTTTATAGCTGGTTTTCTACCCAGCTTTAATTTGAATGTGTAGCAGGGCCCTTCGATACACACAGCTCCATCCTTCCCTGCCGCACTGCAGGGGGACCTGGTATATTAGGAACACAAATCAACGTCCCATTACAGAGAGCGAGAAGACGCCATTGGATCCTGCCCAATTGCAGAGTGTTGAGGCCATATACAACACATCAACATGTGATGGCTGAGCTGGACCAACTCTGTATCTGAGCACGGATTGGGAATGTGGGTGCATTTGATGAGCTAAATAAAGGTCATTGTCCTCTCTTCCAGTTGGAGCGCACATGTACCATCATGCCAGGAGGAGTTACACTAATGGACCAAGAGAAATACACAACCCGAGGACAGTGATGTACCATGGGTCTCCGGTGCCTGGGGGCCAATGCTTGCATTTGCGCCCCCCTACCCCCCGTCCTTCTCAAAGCAATACTTAAAGTCACGTTGCATGATGAGAACTCAGAAGGGCCTGGCTGGCACCCCCCACCCCCCGCCCCCACAGGCCAGTGCCTGGGGGCCATGGCCCCTTCCCACCCTCTCGCTGCTCCACCACTGCCAAGGATGAGACATGTTGTAAAATCAAAAGAATTAATTTTGCTGTCAGCACACTTTAGCTACAGCAGCAAAGGAGGCATCCCTAGCATCCAAATGGCTGTCTTTTTCTACTACATTTGCAACATCTGCTGCTTGTTGGGGAGGTGCAGGGGTGCAGCCCATGGTGGGTCCATGGTAGCAAAAGGTTGCATTACCCCTGCATTACATCACTTGATTTCCACTTCCCCTGTGACAGACAGACCAATGCGAGGCTCGTCCCCTATGAAATAGGAGTCTTAGCCATGTACTGATGGAGACTCTTCCCTGGTCAGAAATGTCTCACTGTTAAGACATTTTCCTTGATAATCCAGCCGTTGCTCCAATGCTGAGTTGCTGATGTGTGCTCTCTGGATTCAGCAAAACAGAGGCAGCTTCTCTTGGTACGTGCAACAACAGAAATGGGCTCTTTTCGCAAATCTGAATCAACTCCACAAAGTCTGCTTATGCTCATCTTCCTGGAGATGCTGCTTCTGAAAGCTCCCTGCTTCCCCATCTTCGGCTGCTTAGGCCCAGAGCCAGAGCCAGAGCCAGAGCCAGAGGCCATTCATATCAATGACAAGGTGCTTGTTTAATTTGATGGGCTATGAATCAGGCCCTAAATGGACACCTGGCTTGTAATGCCTAAGCTGTCAGCCCCGCTCAGCCCTCAGAGTGGATGGTCTGTCATCGGTGATCAATAAATGTCACCATTTCCCCCATAGCATTAAGGCTTTTCAAAAAGGATCTCACAGAAGGAGGCTTCAGCGAGGAGCATTATCTCGTTCTCACTCCATCACCACTCAGGGACGTGGCAGCAGTCCTGGTGGATCATCCCCTGGAAGTGTTCATAGCACACGTTCTCCTGCCATAAAAAGAGGTGAAAAGAGAAGGGGCTGAGCATCGTTTCACCCTATTTTTGTACTTGAGTAACCTCATTGACTACAGTGCAGTTACTCCTAATTTACCTCGCTATTAGATCAGAATCCAGATCCTGGCCTTTCTGTCTTAGATGGGTCCAAGTAGACAAAATAGGCTTGCTTCTTTCCTCAGTCATGTGCCTGTCCCTGATTTCAGCTGAGGATGGAAATGACTCCAAGGAGCTAAGTTCTTTCCTGATTTGCACCCACCAGCATCAACGAGGTTGCATGGAGTATGAAGGCAGATTTGAGTTCAGAGGCTGTTTGTGTGGGATACCGAGGACAAGACACTTATGTTTCTGAAAAGCTGTGTTCATTAAGGGTTACTTCCCTTTTAGGCACCAAACTGGGCATTAGTGCCTCAAACTGCAGGTAAGTGCCTACCTAAGAGCCATTTGCATGTGCGAAGGGGGTGGGGGGTGTCGGGTCCTTGGTGTCATAGGATCACCTCAAACTATAGGCAGACCCCCTTAATGTCAACGGGAGGACGATGTGACACTCAGATGCTCCCTACACCTGCTCACCTTGCTGCCTGGCTCCTCATTGGGTATCCCTGTGCAGTGAGAGGCAGCCAGTGGGATGAATGACCATTTCATCATGTCCCTGCAGCAGGGGTGAACAAAGAAGTCTTGGCACAGTGGGCTGAAAGAGCAAGGGACTACTGATGATTGCCCTGACCACCAGTGCCTGCTTACTCCCCGCCCTCCACCCCCTCCATCACCCATAGCACTGGCAGTGGTGGGAGCTGCTCTGTGTCCACTGCAACCTTGGCACAGGCAGCTTTGGGCAGCTGCTCCTTCTTCCCTTTCCCTTCTGGCTCTGGCATGTCTTGCAGCTGCGGCTTGTCCTCAGCCTCAGAGTCCCTTCCTGAAGGCGCCGTTGGGGACGGGAGGTTGCTCAGGTATTGCATTAGGGCTGGGCTGGCCTGCCACCCCTCTCTCTATGGCAATGATGGCAGAAGCCCTCCAGCAGCCAACAGGGTAGTGCCAGGGCTGCTTGCTCTGCTGAGCTTTTGGGAGCTTCTGAATTGGTGGGGCCTGTGGGGCGATTCATTCATCTGCCCCTGCCCTTCCCCCAGTTATCAGCCTGAATGACATGAGCATCATCCTCTGTATGAGACAAGCCTGGTCCCAATGCATCCCTCCAGCCTTCCTTCGAAATTGCACAGGCTGGGTTTCTCTAATGCAATGTAAGAGAAGACTAAAGTGGGATTTTGTAACACTCTTCAAATACTTGAAGGGTGATTATAGAGAGGATGGAGAAGGGCTTTTTTCTCTGTAGGGGACAGGACTAGGATCAATGGCCTCTGGGGTCAGCAGAGGAAATTTAGGTTGAAGGTTAGGAGGGGGTTTCCGAATGAGCGTGGTCACGCGCTGGCACAGGTTACCGAGAAAAACTGTGGAATCGCCACCCTTGGAAGTTTTCAAAAGCAGGTTAGACAGACCCTTGACTGGGATGGTTTTGATGGGGATGATCCTGCCTTGAGAAGGGGGCTGGACTAGATGACCTTGTGAGGTCCCTTCCAGCCCGACTTCCCTGTGATTCTACTCCTAAAACTGGTATTATTATTATTACATTGAGGTCAAAGGTGAAGGACTCCTTTGAGTCAAGGTCAGGTTTTTTTATACATGGGATGGAGTGATATCCCCATTATTGTCTCCCAGGTTTAGGTGTATCTTGGAGGTAAGAAAGGGGCACATTTTCAAAGGGGCCTGACCCCATCTTTCAGTCATAACACCAAATGGGTTTGGCAATCCCTTGGGCACACCAGTGAGAGCGTGAAAACGTGTGCATGGCAAGTATGCACATCCAATTATAACTCTCACTGGCTGCAGTGGGAGTTGTATCCGGCCCATAGACTTCACATGGTCTCTTCAGCATCCCCGGTTTTTGGAAAGAGCAGCAGTCATATTGGCAAATCATTTTAATACAGCATTTAACTAATGTAGCATCTGAGCATCTAAGCATTCTCTTATGGTGAGAATGAGGCTTTTAAAAGTGCCAATAAGCAAGCAAACAAAATCACTTCTACACAATATGTCTAATAATGCTCCATCCTTCACCCTGAGGGAGAATTATTTTGCAAGTATAGGAGGTCACTGGAAGTCAAGACTCCTGGTTTCTATTCCCACCTGTATCTCTGACTGGGGGTGCTTAGGGGCAAATTTCCAGAGTAGCCACTACTTCCTGGTGTCACCATTTTTGTTCAGTTTGATTTGTCTTAGAGCACTTATTTGTGGATGGCTGATGATAGACGTAGGATCTTAAGTTTAGGCACCTAATTTTAAAGATTTTTGTCATCTTAACTTTTCATTTCATCTTAACCTTATCACAGTGGGGTTAATCAGGCTTCCTTTTTCTTCAGTAACAATATAACGTGTCAATATGTGATGTTATAATGCATTGGAAGACTCTGAAATATCAGCCTGAATGGGACTATAAGTATTACAATATTATACGGGTTGACAGTCCATTACTTTGGTGCTCGTGGAATATAGCTACTTCAGAGGAAGGCTAACATACCTCATAGACACCAAGCCAATAGTTTAACTGTATACAAAAGTATACAAAGAAGTCTGCTCCTTGAACCCAACTAATGTTCTGTTTATGAGACAAAGGTTTCTGGGGATAAAGGACCGCTAGCTTTCCTAGACTGCTTCTACACGTGAGCTTTACTGTGGAGTAGACTTATTAACTGTGGAGTAAAGCATCACCGTCTACACATGCAATGGTATTAGGCCACAGTAAACTGATTAACACTGTCACAAGATAGTACTGTTGGGGACACTATTATCTTATGGCGGGATAATTAACTGCAATTAAATGCATGTGTAGATGTAGACCATGGGCATAAATTGTGCCTAGTCAGCCCAGCCAGCAGGGGCCAGACTCCTGCCTGGTGTCTAGCTACAGGGCTTGGCACTTTTGGCACCCTTATGCCCCAGCCAGCCTCTCCGTTGCCCAAGGCCACCACCTCGAGCCCGGGCCAGGACAGGGCAGGGCTGGCCCTGGCATAAACTGTGCCATCTCAGCTCAGATTGCTGCTGTCCCAGATACATGTGTAGATACTGCACCCCAGAGTAGTTTAGTCTGGCTCAAACTGCTCCAGATTTTATTGCTTCAAATTAATTGCACCTATAAACTCTGAATGCATGGGTTTTCACCTATTCATGCAATAACAGGAGAAATAATGAGTCATTTCACTTGGTGATATCGCAAAGATGGATATGAATAATCTGAAACAGCAAACAGGGGATGGTGATGGTGTTGAGATTAAGGCCCGGTATTTACTGTCAGATGCTAAGGGGTGCTTTTACATGTGTTCCAGGGGTGGGGTAGGGCACTTTAATTAGAGAGGCTCCAAGACTGGCTCTAATTAGAGTGCCTCCACCTTGCCACCATTTTTAAGCGCAGGGATGCTGATACAGTAGCTGCAGGAGGCTGCTGGAGAGCATAAATTGCCGATTAATCGAGTCTGCTCTGATGTGCTCGGATTCCAGCGTGTCGGAGCATCCTTTGCGCTCAGGTATAGGTGCCAAAAAATACCACTCCTGGTTTGGGAAGAGGCTTCTTTTTACTTAGGATTAGCACTGAGCAAAATCCTTTTTTTTGTTTAAAAGTAAATTGACTGAAAAATGGTACTTTAGATGGACTCACATGGTATATCAGATGGAGCAAAACTATTTGAGAAGCTGGGCTGAACTTGGTGAACAGTTTTGTTGGAAGAAAAATGAAGGAAAAAACACTGAAGATATGAATGCGTTTCATTTTTATAATCCCACAACAAAAATGCTTCATTTTGTCGGAAATCTTTTGCTTTGACATTTTTAAAACTTTTTTTTATAAATATTGGTTCCAAAATACCATTTTTCTTTTAAGAATTGTCTGAAATTGAAACTAAAAGAAAGAAGAAAGCTCTTACAAATGGTAATATGACCTGAAAATGAAAGAAATCGTTCCCTTGTAGGTCAAAAAATATTTGGGGGTGACCTGAAACATATTTGAGGGAGGTTTCCATTGAATTAAAAATGGTTATATTTAAACCAATTTTTTAGTTGTAGAGATTCTTTTTAGTTTAGGGTTTTTTTCTCCTTTTAGTTTGAACCATTTTTTGCCAAGTTTTTTGTTCAGCCGCTGAACTGAAAAAAAGCATTATGCCCTTAGCTTTATGAAAACTCTTCCAAAGCACTCAACTTTGGTCTAACTCCGTTCTCCTTGAAATAAAGCTCTCCTTCAGAAGAAACGGTGAAAGTCCCACCATTACCTCCCTGTGCCTGTTAAATGGGGCTGGGAAGTTTTGAGATTAAATTCATATATATCTGTAAAGGGAAAAACCGTATAGACGTGGCCAATCTAAAGAAAGCTTTATTTTATCTTGTGAATGGAAACATGACATGTTGACCGCCACCCAGGAAGGAGCTGATTAGTCTGAGTGATGAACAACAGTAATAATGCCATGTAAAACAGCACACACACGCAGAGCAAAGAGTTGGTCTTCTTGGCTGGTCACATAAATCTAAAGGGCTCCAGCTACACAGTTATCAATTAAGCTGTCATGTAATAATTGAGCCACTTCCCACTGGATTTCTGGCATGCAGAACTACTAGGCTATCTTGCCAAAGTAGCATTAGCAGAAAGTTAAACTGGCTGTCAGCTTGTTAGGGCTATGAGAAGATCCCTTCAGTGGGGGTTCTGGTCTGTTCTACTTTCTTATGTCTCACCATACTATATGACATACACACGCATCCTCTTAAGCTATACAGAATATTTATCTAGTTAATTGGAAGAGCTTTAGGATCTGAGGCAATCTTTGCAGCTATACACGTAGAAACAATGCTAAGCATCCCAGGCTTCAGGGAATGGGTTACTTTTTGGTCTGAGGAAGCAGCCCCCACTTTCCTCCATAATATGTGCATGAGCAAGATTAAGGGCCAAATTCTATTCCACCTATGAGAATTGGTGCATAAATAAACTTAGGTGCCGAAGTGTGATTCTGCTCCACCCTTCTTGAATCCCTGAAACAGAGTTAATACAAAAGGTGGCGGTGGGAGGGGAGTTCTTTCTGCTCCTTGCTGTTTCTTTTGTGACTCAGTCTTATGGGTTAGATGGATGTGTGTTACAAATGCTGAAGTGTTAATGGATTGTCAGGACCTAAAAAGGTGTAATAGCATGGCACTTAGGTGCCTAAGTGCACCTAGATGTCTAATATGTAGAGTCTGGCCTTAAATGTCCTTCCAAGAAGGGTGGTTTAGTTCCAGTGATGAAGAAGGTCAGAACAGGTGATCAGAATGGGGATCCTTTGACTTGAAAGTCTAAAACTGTGGCACATTTTCACAGACTCTCTGTTCATTTGTTGTTTGTTTGTTGGTGCTGCTTTGGGAGCTGATTGCAGAGATGAGACATTGGCTTATGTTGAGACATCAGATATTGTTAGCTCAGGATGCTGGACAAGATCAACCCAAGTTTCCAACCAGTTCTAAGCAACATTAGGATACAGGACTAGAAGGGACCATTTCATGATAGATTTGAAGTCCAAAAGGATTCACGGCCCTCCCACCCACCACAACTACAACACCCCCTCCCTTGAGACACACTCACACAAACAAACACCCTAGAACAAGCCAAGGCTTTCTGGAACCAGTACCCTAAGGCCTCAAAATGACAGCAGGCTACAGGAAGAAGCAGGAGAGATCCAAGCCACCACTAGACTAGGGATAGACATTCAAAAAGCCTGAGCCTGAATTGATTTAATCTTTGCAGGTTAGTCTCACCTGGTTAGGCTAAACCCGTTTGTAACCATACAGACATCCCCTCTGGACTGAAAAAATGCAGGCACTTGCCTGCAGTGGCTCAGGCTAGAAGCTGGGGGGTGCTACAGCAGCCCTCCCTTCCCTTCCATAGTGCTGAGCTGAGGAGGGGAATGGCCAGACCCTGGCAGTACCCTCTGATTAGGGAGGGGTTCCCCACCCTTGACCAGTCCAGCAGGGAATTGATAACACAGTGTTTATCACCCCTAGCTCAGTGTTTATCAGACCATTAAGAAAACAACAGAGGGACATTACCAAATACCTGTTGTTTCTGCCTTTTGTCCCATCTCCCACAGCACGGCCCATAGCCAGCATGTGGCCTGCTAGCTAATGCTGAGAGGTGTCTGTGTTAGGCAGAGGAGATGGGGGACCCCTGTTTAGCTGGGAGTGGTGAGGGGAGGTAGGGAGCAGGGGGAAACCAGGCAGATGCCTGCAGTCTCTCCTGGAGCTCCAGCCAGGGAGCAGAGGGGAGAGGCCAGCCCTGCCGTGGAGTAGAATGCCCTGCCCAGCCCAGAGAGCATCCTGGGATGCTGGGGGGAGTTAGGTGTAACTTAAACCAGCAAGGTGTCTGGGACAGCCATTGCATAAACCGGTTTGACCCAAATCAGTTAAGTCTGATGCTACGTTCAACCAGGTTTATCTCAAACTGGTTTATGTGCATTGAACATCTGTTCTGTTACAGGTTAAACCAGTTTCTGATCACTTAAACTGGTTTATGTGTAATATTTGTCCCTAGCCCTAATGTCTTGAGCTCCTGTAATACAGTTCCTATGTAATTTTGGCACAAGGGAACATTTTCATGTAAAAACATTATTTCAGTACTATATTTGCATCTAGTCTACTTCTAATAATCATTCCACCAAGTTGCTGTCAGGCTGCTATCATTAATGTTCATCCAGTGATTTGAGGTACTTGAATTTAAGGTATTAGTTGAATACAAATAAATTATTAATAATAACAGCCAGTGCAAAACTACGATGAGTACTTAGACTAGGGGCAGCATGGGCCAGTGGCTAGAAATGTCAAGAGACTTGGGTTCTACCCCAGGTCATTTCAGCAATTCATTTCACTTCTGTCATCTTTACTTCTCTTTGTCTCCCTTGTCAATGCCTTTTGTGTAGGCCCTGTCTCAGTGTGTTTGTGCTGGGCCTCCCACAATGGGGGCTTGGTTGTTTCAGGAGCCTCTAGGTGTTCGGTGTTATTGTGATAGGTGTAATTATAGGCCCCTAGTTGTTATTATTATACAAACAGTAATAACACTTGCCTTTAATTTTCTCCTTTAATTTCCTTATGAAGACCATGGAAATGACTCTTTCTTTGCCTCCCCTCGTAAATCAATCATTTCACCCCTAGAAGAGGCCTGGAGCACTGCACCCAACATCTGCACAGGGTTGACTCTGTGGCAAAGCTTCCTGAAAAGCCACTCCATTACCTTTGCATGACCTCTCTTTCAAATGTGGACGTGAGGCTTTCAGCAGTGAAGCCGATATTGGATGACTCTACTAATGCTGATGAAAGACAAGGGTGATAATAGTGTTAGAGCTGTGTTTCTCCTCTCCTGCAGGCAGAATTTGAGAGCCTCAGGTACGTGGCCCTGAGTGTGATTCACCGGGCCTCCTACAGCACACTCATGTGCACACACACTTTGTAGGCAGAAAGCTGGCATTTTCAGCAGACTGACCTCAAGTGTGCATGCATTTTCGGTACTGCCAGGAAAACCACCATTAGAAGCTACCTTCCTGTCTACAACACCTGGGGGACCAGCCAAGCAGGTGTCTGGAAAATAAATGGTGGTTAAAAAAATTAAATATCAGGATTGGAAAATCAAAAAATCAAAAAATCACTGGCATTACCTAGTCAAATGCTGGTTGTTTGGAAGTGGATGCAATGTCCCTTTTTGCCCCATTCTTTCAGTGCTGTGTCTGAGCAATACTACAGCTCAGAAGGACGGGTGCTACGCTGATGTAGCTGGCTGAAGTCAGCCCAGTACCATCTCTTCCTGTTGCATATAAGGGAAGTTAAGTTTAGGCAGGAGCTGAGATGCCATGGCAACATAAATAAATAGATAGACGTGTTGATAAACTATACAGGCAGATGGGCGGCTAGACAGACTGAGAAAGTGGTCAGGGTGGCTGTACAGATACACACGAGGGCCACGTTCTTAATCTCTGTGCCTGTTATGTCCCACCCCATATGAAATAGCTCCCCATAAGATAATAGCGGTCTGTAACCCTATGGGGCTCACAGCACTCTGCAAAAGGACATGAGTATTCCTGACTTCATCTCGTAGGTGGGGAAAGTCACTCACAGGGCAGCCCAGTGACTGGCGCAAAGCCGCTCGCCAAACGGGTGGCATCAAACGGAGGTTGCCTGAACCCCGTTCCAGGACTCTGCTCACCGAGTGATAAACCACAGGGGTTTGAAACGCTGCAGTGAATTCCCATAGTGCTTTGCTTGGCAAGCTTCCTGCAAAAGGAACTAAGTGTGGATCTCCGGCGTGCGCCCTTCGTGCTATGAGAGAAGACTCAGAAAGCAAGGTACCGCCATCAAAACCTGCACCTCTGCAGCTGCTCCTGCCGTGCCTGGCATGTATTCACTGGCAACAACAGGAGAAGTCTGACCTGGAGATTTTGAGAGAAGTTTAAAATACATGTCACACACCTCATTTTTTGTCTTGTCAGAACATGAGTTTCAGTGCTGTCCACGTGGGAAAAACATCCGAATGAAGACTCGATGGCTTAAAAAAACTGGTTAGACGTCATGCAGTCTTACCTGTAAATCACTGGATGAAATTCAGCCTTTGGGAGCAAACAACCAACATTTCCTTTTTTAGTCTCTGGCTATTGTGCGGCACTGGGTGATTTTTTTGACAGTAGATACACTGAAAAATGCAGGTTTAGGACATCAGGATTAATGACTCATTCATGTTGAATTGAGTAAATAGTTTTGGCTCCAAAATATGATGGAAACATTTAAAAAAAAGGGCAACCCATTGCATTTAGATATTTTCAAAGTGAAAAGTTTTGTTTCAGAAATGCCAAACATTTTGGTTTGACAATCCAAAATATCTCTCGTTTTGATTTTTAGTTTTAAAACATTATTTTTTGTTTAAAGTCGAACTTAATTATAAGAGAAAAGGCTAAGCAAAGGGGAGTGGGGGGGTAAATACAAACTTCAGCGTGAAACAAAGCATTTTCTTTTTGGTTGAATAAAATGTTTCAGGCTGACCTGAAAAGAAATTCTTTAGTTTTCTTTTTCATTTCACAATGATTTAGTTGAACCCGAATAGAAATTTTATTTCAGTTGTTTGGGTTAGCCATCAAACTGAAAACAAAATCCCTGATTTGGCTAGTTTGTGTGTGGTGGTTTCTTTGAAATTACTTTTGGTAGTTTCATAAAAAAAAATCCTCTATCACAGATAAAGTTGTACATTGTAATCTATAGCAAGTCTCAGAGCATATTAATTCATTCATATTGGTAGGAATCATAACGTCCCTCTGATGTAGGCTGGTATTTTCCGCTGATGGATGAACTTCTTAGACCGAGTGCAAGCAACTTGGACAAAATTAGAGAATCGGTGGCAGAGCGGCATCAAATTTAGGATGCTTGAGTGGCTGTTCTCTACTCCTGGCTCTCGGCAATGATGGTCTTCTGATGCCATCATCCATAAACGCTAAAGATCAGCCTATACAAAAGGGAATAATTGTGCACATGCAAGAAGAACCAAACTACAGTCTCACTTCCCTTTCGAAAAACTACTTGGAGGTTTACAAAAGTATATTAATATTTTCATTTTCACTCCTCCCACGTATGAATTTTCTGCATCCAGTCAGGACAGGAAGCAGAACATGAGGTATTGCTAGGACAGCCTGGCTTGGCAGGGTTTTCGACACGCCTCTGCAGAGCCCACAATGCTTGATGCTCGAGGTGAGGTTTGGAGAATCATTTGAAGTATAGACAGGGTTTGAACCTAGATCCGTGAATGGGAAGTGGGGCTTGAAACCCGTATCTAGTTCTGGATCCACATTTTACACATGATCTTTGTCATTAAGAGAAGCCAAAATAAAATGTTTGCTCCTAACCCCCCACCCACCCCGCCCGCTGGAATCTGGTCCGCTTTCTACAGCTGAATTTTCCAGTCTGAGCCCATTTCCAACATGAACATTATAAATTAAAGAGAGTTTTAGCCTTGACTTTCATGAGGACAGAATCAGGCCCATAGCTAGAGAGCAAATAAAGCAATATTATTTAATAGAAGCATTACAGCCACTTATTTGCATTGTTTCTCTTCCCAAGCTCCCAGTTTTGCATAAAGCTGCCTTTGTTAAAAAGGATGTTGGAGGGGAGTGCTGGATTTACAAAAAGGCACTTATACTGGGATTGAATGCAGCCCTGCAGCAAGATATAGTTGCTTTCACTGAAAATCTAGGGTAGACAGTCTCCTGAGAGCCTCAAAGTTTAAACAAATTACAAGAAGTAGTTCTCAGGTTAAATTGGAAAGGGTGTTCTTTGATCCAGAAGAGTGACCACGCGCTAGCTATGTTCACACTGTCTTGGGTATTGTAAGGAGCTTTCTTGTGAAACTGTTTGCCAAACTAGAAGCCTTAAATTGAAATGTGTTGACAGAAAGAATCTTACCACTGATTTATAATTTCAATACATCTTGAGTCGTGTTGTGATGCGACTACGGTAAGTCACAAGCCATTTGCCTTCCACTGTGGGCGCTCACTTCATTACCAGCCAGACCTTTCGCCGACAATTTTAGAGATCCCTGGCAACTCCCAGCAGCTGTAGGTAGATCTCAGGGTGCTTAGCACCTTGCAAGACCTAACCCTTAGACCTCATAAATTCCTGTCACCACATTTGTTTGACAAGTCGAACAAATTATGCTGTTTAAAGAGACGCAGAAAACCACTTTAGCCATAGGATGGGGGCACACACTGTACCAAATGGACCTGGCTGGAAAACCCTTCTTTTCGAGGCCTGTTTACCTACCTACTGAGTCTTCCTCAAAGTAGTCAATGATACCATGTACACCTACCCCTTGTAAAGTGATCATTAAAAATCCCTAGACAAATAGGCACCTGAATATAAGTGATGCTGTAATTTAGCATGGTTGAAATGAAGTGAACATCTGTGAGTGAGCTGTAAGGTGGCCCCTTGTGTCATCTCCTCCATACCCCGAACCGGAAAGCAGTGGTGTCTCATGGTCAAAGCACCGGCCTATGGGTGAAGAGTCCTGGCTCTGAACCTGGCCTGCTTAATAACCATAGGCAAATCCCATATTTTTTATTTTTTCATACTTTGAGGTTGTTTGCCTCTGAAGTAGAGACCACGATCTTGGCTCCCATCTTGTAGAACACGTGAAGACTGGCCAACAATAAGGGCCATACAGAAGCTGGGTATTAATGACCGTTACTGCTATTATTGCCAGATCTCTGGAAGAGCAAACACATGAGAAACGGCCTCAGAGCCTCCACCCCAGGTTTCAGTTTGAATGTAGCACCTGCTCGGAGCTTAGTCAGGGCTGCCTGAACACGGATGCAGTGAAGAGTGGAACAAAATACAGCTCCTAATTCTGTCCCTTACTACTGAGTTTCAGGAGCTCTCAGTAGCCGTCCACACTACACTTCTCCGCCCACTCGCCTTTCACTTTAGGGCTGCCTTGAACACCGAACTATAGCTTCTCATAAGGTTATTTCCCCTCTCCCACTGCAGACCTCTGTCCTTTCCAGCTCTCTGGTTGCTATATGAGTTGCTTTAATTGGCGTTGTAGACTGCCCCATGAAAACACTGCTCTTTTTAGTATATATGGGAGTCAGTGAAAGGAAATATTGCTTTGTTTTCTGCCTAAATCTAGAGGGCTCACCTTGCCTCTCTTTAGAGGCATCTCTGAAGCAGCTGCCATTTTGTGTTCCAGTTCAGCTGAAGATTGCTATGGAGGGAGTCGCAACGTGTGCTCTTTGGTCCTATAGACTTCTTTTGTTCTTTGTTTTCTACCTTGTTTTTCCTCATCTGAAATACAGGTCACCTAAAAGCAGCCTGCACATAAGAAGGCAGCAGCACGGTTTGTGCACACAGTCTATACATGCATGTATTAACTTCAAAAGCCTGCAGTAAACAATGAAAACTCAGCCCAGTAGGAAAAGAATATTACTGCATGTTAGCTGGTGAAGACAGAGGAAGAGTTTCAATGTACACAAGGAAATTGAATCTCTAATTTGCATAAGACTAGACTGCTAATTTGCTAAGTGAATAGAAATAGGAGAAACAGAAAGCAGGCCTAAAGTGTGCAGCTGAACACTGCGTTTTGTCCTGGACTGGTGCTGGAGAAACCAGCAAATGGTATGGGGCCGATCCAGAAGTGCACTTCATCAAGACCTTGCCTATGGACTTCAAACTCAATCAAGCACTGAATGAAAAGGGAAGGGCTCAGCTCGGCCATGAAGGCACCATCTTGGTTGGAGGGATTATATGGAGCTGTCCTGCCTTCTTGCATGCTCTAGAAAGGACTGTGTATCAAGGGGGCACTCTAGAGACCCCAGGGCTCTGGGAAGCACTGGGGTGGGTGCACTTTGCACCAGGAACCTTCATAGTCTCTGTTTCCTCCACTTTTTTGCTTGGATCACCCTCATCATGTCTTCCTTTTGTGTTTATGATACCCCAGGTAACTTCTAGGGGTCAGGTTTAAAATAAAAAAGGGAGGGACTGGAGAACATAACTGTCTCTGGCTCCCCTGTTGCCCATCCTCTGGGTGCCATCCAGTTTCAAAACTTCACTTGTCCTTGTGTTATACACATAGACTTTTTCTATTGCTTTTAATCTTATGTATTTTCTTGAATTTTGCATTGCCTTAAGAAACTCCATTTTGTATTGCTCTGTAGCTTGACATAAGCGTTTGACCTTTGTACGCTATATGTGCGAGAGAAAGGGTGAGAGCATGTCTGTGGAAAAGGAAACCATCAGCTGGTGACTGGCTGAAGAATGCAGACAGATAAAAGACCAAAACAAGAAGAATCTGCCCCAGAACAGTGAGAGAACAACGGCAATTGATCTTCAAGGAAGAACAGAGTGATAACACAGCCAAAGCCCAGCGGATGAACTTCTTAGACCGAGTGCAAGCACAGCAAAAGCCCAGAGGACTGGGTGAATTGACAAGGCTATAAAGATGGGGCGAGACATATCAATTTTGGGTCTTGTTCTGCATATCATCCTGAAGCATCAGTTCATCTGATGAGATGGACGGGCAGGAGCCCAGCTCCTACTCGTGATCAACTTGGCTGGCCACTAAGTTGATCCGAGTACTGATAAGACTGGTAATGTATACTAACGCAGAACAGAAATTGGGGTATGAATGTGGGGTATGTGTGTGTGTATGTGTGTGTATTAAGCACTTAATCAATAAATGTGGCATCTTGCCTTATCCTCCCTCATAAGGTCTCTCTCGTGATTTGAGCAATTGGCAAACTTGGAGGCAGGTTTATAGGGTGTCTGAAGGGGAGGTCTTTCCCTCTCTGTCACTTGTGCAGGAGACAGTCACGTGCGATTACTACCCACACTATCAGAGAGAGACTTGATCACACATGCGCACACGTGTGTGAGCACACACACATAGGGAATCCAGCTGAGTGGGTTTACTGGGTAGAATAAATAACTGGAATCCCCCGGATCAGACGCCAGCTAAATTATGCTTTTGCTATGCATTGGCTGTTTTTTTTCCACTAATGTGATTTATTTAACTAACAGTGTAGAGCGATTGCAGAGCAAGAACAAAAATAATCAGTGCTTGATGTCAGAAAAAATCTCTGCAATAAGATAGGCCAAGAGCACGCTGAGATGAAAGGCTTGAGGTGCTTGCTCTGAAGGAAGGGAAGCTGCTTTATGGGAGTTGAATAATATTTGCCTTGCTTTAAAACTGTGAAGGCTTTTCTGTTAAAACATTTCCCCTTGAGCTTTTTACCAGGAGAAGCTCATGTTATTGCACCTTTGATAGCACGCAGCCAGGAGACAGCCACATTGGAAGGTGGGTGATGGGTCTCAATAGAGGACTCATTTTCTCTCTTGCATTCAACCATGTTTTTACAACAGAGGTAGGTGGCATGATGCTGGTAACCATAACATACTAGTCACTCTTGATGAGAGCAAACTAATAGGACAGGAGTGGTGTGTTTCTGGACCAAGAGCTTGAAAAGAGTCCATGGTACACTATGCTACGTCAGTAGAAAGTACACCACCGCTGCTGCTGCCTCATGGCTCACTTGCTTCTGGTCTGGCTGTGTGATGTCACCATATATGACAGATATTAGCCATGTAGCCACTGAAGGATGCCCAAATCTTTAATGAAGGGTATGATAGTGGGTCCTGTATGGAGCAGATGCATTGTAACACATGGCTGATCCTGGTAACTTCTGAAGCACCAAACCCAATCACCAACATCCAGCCCAAGTAATGTCCCACCAGGGGGGTAACAAGCAGTCAGGAAGCAAGTAAAGAAAGACTTTCCTACAGGATAGAGCGTATCTGCTCTGCCAAAAATTCACATAGGATCATAGGAAAGTAGGGCTGGAAGGGAGGTTATTTAATCTGTTCTCTGTTCTCAGTGCAGCAGATGAGAGAATGAGGAGCAATGGTCTCACGTTGCAGTAAGGGGAGTTTAGGCTGGATATTAGGAAAAACTCTCTCACTAGGAGGGTGGTGAAGCACTGGGATGGGTTACCCAGAGAGGTGGTGGAAGCTCCATCCTTGGAGGTTTTTAAGGCCCAGCTTGACAAAGCTTTGACTGGGATGATCTAGTTGGGGCTGGTCCTGCTTTGAGCAGGGGGTTGGACTGGATGTGACCTCCTGAGGTCCCTTCCCACCCCTCCTTTTCTGTGATTCTATGATTCTAATTCAGACCCCTGCTCAAGACAGGATCATCCCTATCTAAACCATCCCAGCCAAGTGTTCAACTTGCTTTTGAAAATGTCCAGGGATGGAGATCCCACAACTTCTCTAAGCGGCCTGTTCCAGTGCTTGACCACTCTCATAGCCAGAATATTCTTTTTTTTCACAACTTAAATTTCCTCTGTTGCATCTTGGAGTCACTGCTCCTAGTCCTGTCCCCTAAGGTCACAGAGAATAGTCTATCTCCATCTTCTTTATAATTGCCCTTCAGGTATTTGCATTATTACACGGTAAAAATATATAGCTATTGAGCCTTTTGGATAGGGCAGGATATAAATCTAAAGAATGAATGAATAAATACATGAATAAAATAAAGTATTATTCTGTTATACATTCTACTTAACTATTGGTCATTGCTTGGCTGCCTGTTGTCTAATCACTGTTTGAGATTCGCAACGAGGACTAATGAATATTTCAGCCCCCATCACAGGTGTGGGCTGTGCTGGTGACCAAAGACTTTGCAGGAGAGCGAAAATACAAATGAGTCTTATGTATTGTACTCTTTGGGCTTATCCCCGTATCCACTCGTAAACATATGTAAATTACTATTAATATATGCAAATCAACGCACAAGCATTTCATGGCCTCTTACAAACACATCATGTTCATAGCGCATAATGCACAATTCCATTTGTGGCAACAACATTGTGCTTCTCAGGGTTATAAAAGTCCTATTTGCTAGGCTGATCCCTGAATTCTTAAGTATGTGACAGCAGACTGACTCATTGCCAGTGTCTTATACTAGTGGTGTCCCATATGGCTCTTTGAAATGACCTAGTGGCAGCAAAATATTCCCATGTGTTGGACACCCTGAGAGGGACCTTTTGTGTTGTTTCTTCCTGACCTCCTATCTGGTCACCAGAGACATCTTCGATGACTTCTGGTGTGAGCCCTTACCTCTGTACTTCACTAAGATCACAGAAGGTCCTGGTCAGTTTAGAAACCTTGTTTGGAGTAGTTTAGACGATTCCTTAATACTAATCCAGGGTTGATTTTGTTCTCTTCAGCCTCTTATTTACCTCCACATATATCACTCCTGTATGACTGGGGTGTCCTCTGCTCCATTACTGAATATATTCTGTTCAGATCACCCTCTTCTGTGCTCCGTCTCCCCCTGCATTATTCGATCAAACTTTCCATCTCACTGCTTTTCCCCTCAAATTCCATACTTACTGCTGGGCCTTTCCAGCCCTCACTGTCTGGCTATGTACACTATGCAGCCTTGTACACCTGGGTGTTAAGAGTGGGTTTCCTGGGTGTGTGGCTGGTTCAACTATTTCCTCAGTCACTTCCTGGCTCAGTTAGGCCTCCACTATGGCTTAGGAACCTGCATGAGCATGCAGGGGACAGTGGGAGCTCATGAAAATGCCTCCTGAATATACAGCTCCTTAACCACACCCTTTCCTGGTTGGACCCACCTTGAGATCCCAGCATGCAGAATGCCCAGGGGATGTAGACATGACTACTCCCTGCTCTTGACAACTCCCTCAAAACACATATGTTCCCCGTGTTGTTGCTGAGGTTGTCGGAAACAGTCCTACAAGTTGGCAGAGACCTGTGAACTATTTGATAGATTGAATTGCACAGATCTAATTTTGAAGGCTCAGTTCATCCAAAATGTTTGCTTTGGGTATGCCAGTAACAGAGGGTGTGGTCCCGACTCCTGGGGCTTGGCAACTGTGAGCTTGAATCAGGAGGGAAAGCCCTAGATTTCCTAGACTTGCTTCCATGGAATTTGCAATATTGACTCCACTTACACCAGTGCCCTAGGCCTCCCACAGCTGCCTGAAGGCTGGTGCACAGCTAGAGGGAGTTTGGAGAAGAGCACCCATGATGGTTACCATCTTGGTTGACCTAGAGGGAAGTGAATCAAGGACCAGCAGCCCTTAAAGTACAAATTACTCAAGCTGGCGCTCCCTATTGAGGGTTGTAGTAAACTATGAAGATTAGGCTTGGGGAAGGAAGAGTAATTTCTGGACTATAAGAAGGGGCTGGAGGGAATAGCTTACTAAGAACGATTAAAAAAACCCCTAAATATATATAGCTTTTGGCCAAGAGATAGATGAAGGCTGAGAGTGAGACAACAACAATCTACAGACGTTTGACTTGGTAAATAGCAAGGATCAGGGATTCATTCAGGAGGTATAAGTTGTAAAACAAGAAGCAATGGATAACCATGATACTGCACTCACCTACTGTGGTGATGAGGGCAGCCTAAGCCAGAGCAGACAAAATTGAAGCTAAGTTTAAACTCCGTATCAGGAAAAATAAAAAAGCTTTCTAACAATAAAACATATTGGGTTGTGAACCCATCTTTGTAGGAAGTTTTGGAAACTCAACCACTTGGTGTATTTTAACTGAACTGGGTGAAGCAGTAGGAAATGTACTGTATTAATCAGTCCTACGTTAGCAGTGAGGGACTGGTTGATCCAATGTATCTTTCTCTATGGCCATATTCTGGACAGTGGATCCATCTAATTCTGCCTTCCTCTGGCATAAGAGTCTATCATTATGTCCAGGCTGTACCACTGACAGCAAAAGCAAATAACAAGGCTGCTGTTTCCTGATTGTTTTCTCTGCCTTTTCAATCTGAGTGGAGCAGTATATACAACCAGGGAGTTGAACACACAGGGCCAAGTTCTGGCTTGGGTTGTCCTGGTACGAGTTGAAATTCCACTGCAGGCCGAAGCAGAAGATTTACTTTCACTTAATCAAGACCTGTAATGTGTGAGGTCTAATTCCAGGCATCTCGAGCCCGATTTGTAGGCAAAGCATTGTTTCACTGGCTTGCCTGCTGGTTTTCATACCTTTTTTTTTTTTAACATGAAAGTGGGAGAGCAGATTTTGCACATAAATTATAATGAAAAATGATAGGCGCTTGTGTAGGCTTGCAGAAGGTTTGTGTGTGGAAAGCAAGTAGGAGCTGGAGGGAAGAGTTGGATGCCCAGAGAAGGTGTAATTAATGCTTGGTAAAAATCTAGATGCTCTATCCAGTTCCAATTCAATGAAATGCAAAGAGTCATCCCCTCTAATGTATGCCCCAGAAGCTAAAAAGCCCCCGCCATGTCACGCCCGTTATAACTCTTGCTTTCAGGCCACCCACCTCCAAAACATTGTTATGTGCTGAGAAAGGAACAGAGCTTTGCACTTTTCTGTTCTACGGTACTTTTTAATTATAGAGGTGTAAGTGCTCAGATACCACAGTGGTGGCTGTGGTATAAATATCTGGATAGTGAGATGCATGTGAGCATTTCAAAATGCTTGGCAAGCATCTATTAATTTAGCCTCCCAAGAGCCCCACGAGGAAAATATGTTGAAACCCCTTTTTGGGTGAGAAAAATATGTCGAAACCCAATTTTCTGGACTGATAAAAAAACTGGAGGTAGAGACAAGTCACTTGCCTGAAGTCAAACCGCAGCTTGGTGTAGTACAGCTTCAACAAAAGACCCAGAAGCCTTGCTTAAAGCACATGTGCCAACTTTTGCTACTGAAGGAGAGCCCATAAACCCGTGCTGCTCTGTGTTTGTACAGTCCTTAACACTGCATGGTCTTGGTCCACAATTAAGGCTCCTCGGCACTACCACAGTACAAATGATGACTAGGTAAAAGCGGAAGAGGAAGGCGTTAGGTTTTTGGCTAAACGTGTTGCAACTTTTTCTCTAGTGCATCACCCGTCGGTTGGTCACTCATCCCTGCACTACATTGGTGCAAATCAGGATGGTAACATTTTACAGACTGGTATAAATAAGCAGTTTTACTAGTGGTCATACTAAGCATGTATGGGAAATGGTGATCTACATACATCTCCCTACAATGTTCTCCAAGACGGGCCAGCCCGGCAATGCCTTATTTTGATTCTTTCATCCTTTTTCAATGCAGACTGGTCCTTCCACAAGGGGCTTCAGTGAAATCAGAGAATCTGCTGTGAGGCAGATTAGTAACAGATTCACTTGTTGGTGGTACTGGACTCCCACTTTGTGCCCACTACATCTTTTTATGCAGCTGCTCCTTCTTAATAGGTTGCAGGTTTTGTTCATGCCAACAGGAAGTTTACCTAAGACCTGAAAAGGTCACTTTGTTAGTAGATCACAAATATTATACTACTAGTATGTTAGCAGTATGCTATTGGTACCTATTGCAGTAGTGTGCAGAGCTTCTAATTAGGAAGCAGAGTCCCTGTGCAAGGAAACAGTCCTTGCCCTTTATACCCAAAGCCCTGCAATCTGACCCTCCTTGGTTTGTGCCTAGTGCACAGACCCCTTGATCTGGGGATATCGGAAGGGGAATCTGAGTCCAGGTGCATGCATCAGATTGCAGGATCAAGGCTTGAATTCATGACAAGGAGCAAGAAGTGGGTGAAACAGGAAAGGGGTGGGCGAAGGTGGTGACAACATGACCTGGTGCTTTTGTGGCTCGTGCACTTGTCTCCATAGACTACATGAGGAAATAAAAGAGGCCGGCATGAGAAACCTGCCCAGCTAGAGAGCACATGAGACCTGACATGGCCTCATGACTACAGCATGAGTTGCACACGTGCCGAGAAAACCTTTTTCAAATAGGCTCCTCCGTGCATGCAAATATTGAATGCTCTGAAACTCAGATTCACCTCCCTTTGCTTTTATATTTTTTATTTTTTTTTTGCTGATTCTGTCCTTTTTTGGTTGCTTGGTAACCAGTAGTTCTCATTCTGCCTTATCAGATGGTGCCGAGTTATGAGCTTTTTTTGTGTGCTGAGGGCAGCCCACCATAGGAACGTATGGAATATTTTATCATTAGTTGGCTTTTTTCCCTTTTAAATAGACTTCAATTCTGTTCCCAGCAGATCATTCTTATTTTTCTTATGATTATCTTTTGTCTCCTTATAGCTCTCCTTTTGCCACAGCTGGGATGCTGAGCGGTTGGGATGTTCTCAGGAGAATCACTGAGAGGAGGGTTTTTAGTTGGGCTTTTTTCTGGGCATTTTCCAACTCAGGCGGGAGGTGGGGACAGCAGAGAGACATTTTTATAGGACTCGCATTATGGAAAAAGCATCAGTATTTAGTTCCACACCCTGACCTATGTATCAGGTAGGGTGAGGAGTGCTGTTCTGCTTCCTACTTCATTGCACTTGCTTCCTTGGGAGAGAGAAGGGAAGTGGACCATTCGTTCTGATCTGAGAAGACCTCAAATAATCTTGGTTTAGTAGCATAGTCATTATATTTTCTGGCAGAGAAAGCCAGACAGGTTAAATGTATGGTGTGTTGCTCCTTGGCCCATCATTTGTACCTCTGGTAAAGTGCGTGCAAATCCGAATGGCAGTAGCTCCCACACGCCTTGCAAGGTGTAAGGCAATCAAATATGTCTTCTGTTCATCAACTCTCTCTTTTTTTTATCTTTCCAGTTTCTTAGGAAAGCAGCTCCAGAGACCAGAAAGAGGGGCACTGGGACCTTATTAGCTTATTATTAGAAGTTAATTCAACCCACAGGTAAATTAGCAATAAAATTTCCCACCCAAGACCAAACTAGCTCATAGCTATAAGATAGAAAAGCCCTGGGACAGTCTCCCACCCAAGGCAAACAGAATAGAAATCCTTTGGTTTCATGCATGAATGCTCCCGGTGTTCACATGCATACCCTCTCTATCTTATAGTGGGTTGCATCTGGTCGTAGGTTGGTTCATCTTGTTTCTCATCATTAACACAGGCCTGTAGGTATGGCAGGCCCTTTTCATACTAATTAAATGACAGGTTCCTACCCTGAAGAAGTTGGAAACTAAGTGAACTAGCCCAGCAATAAATAACCCATGACAACAAAGAACCGGAAGAAGAGGTTTACACAAGTGAAGGATCATGTGTTTAGTGCTAGGTAGGCATGTTAAGCCAAATCCCAGAATGCTTACATAAAAACAATCACTGCCAACTTGGTCCTGTTGAGTAGCTCTGTCCTCTGTGAATAATCCCACTGATTCCATTTACTTGGTAAAGGGCTCAACACTGATAATCATAAAGATCAATTTATAAGCAGATATAATCCAAGTCAATGGTAGCACTCATGGGGAGAGTTCAGTACAACTAAGACAGGGCTCTCAGTCTTTAGGCCAGCGGTTTTCAAACTGCATCCATGATTCGTCATCAGGGGTTCCTCAAAGAGATTGGGGATAATTGCAGAGTGGCCTCGGAGGTGGTGTGCTGCCATTGCTGAACCAGGTTGCCTGGCTCTGTGTCAGCTCACAGGATAGAGGTAGGGGTTGCATGATAGAAGAAATTATATGAAAGGGTCCTGTGACTTTAGGAGGTTTGATTGATGTGGGAAAAATTCCTCCCAAAGTCAACAGGTGCTTTGCTTCATTAAGGACTAAGTGATGGTTGAGTAGAGAACTCTGGTCTTGGTCCCTTGCAGATACCTTCTTGGAGCGTCAGGTGTTCAATCAACATGGCTAAGACCCTCCGAGGTAATGAATGACCTTCAGTCAATAATGGTCATGGGCTATGGGGATCTTTTCCCTTGAGCCTGAAATGAGTAGGTTGCATAATAATTCAAGGACCTGTTGGCCCTCAAGATGTCCTTCTCTGAGAGAGGTGACTCCATAGTGGAGCTTCATACATGCTGCAGATGCTGAAGTGGCCAAACAAGGAAGTGGCCAATATCTACCTTCCTAAACAGGCAGCATCACGAAGATCCCAGAATGGCAGGTCACAGTACACGTTGCTTTGGGTTCTGGGTAGAAGCTGACTGACGTAATACAATCCTGATCCTGGCCTGAATTCCCTCATCATCACTCAACTTATTTAAATACTAGGTTTTGGTTAAATCCCACTTCTAGTTCTGGGGAAACTCTGTCATTTGAGACATGAGACTCAAAATATATGGAGGTGATATAGGGAGGTGATACCTTCCCTCTGTGCGGCATTAGTTAGGCCACAGTTGGAGTACTGCATCCAGTTTTGGGTGCCACACTTCAAGAGGGATGTGGACAACCACAGAGGAGGGCCACTCGTATGGTTAGGGGCCTACAGGCCAAGCCCCATGAGGGGAGATTGAGGGCCCTGGATCTCTTCAGCCTCCGCAAGAGAAGGAGGAGAGGGGATCTTGTGGCCGCCTACAAATTCATCGAAGTGGGGGAGGGGGCAGCAAGGGATAGGAGATGCTCTGTTTATCAGGGCACCCCTTGGAGTAACTAGGAGCAATGGCCACGAACTGGCAGAGAGCAGATTTGGGTTAGACATCAGGAAGAACTTCTCCGTGGTAAAGGTTGCCAAAATCTGGAATGGGCTCCCAAGGGAGGTGGTGCTCTCCCCTACCCTGGGGGTCTTCAAGAGGAGGCTGGCTGGGCTCAACTAACTCCAGAGCTCTTTCTTGCCCAGGGCAGGGGGTTGGACTCAATGACCTGCTAAGGTCCCTTCCAACCTAAACATCTACGAATATACGAGTCTATGTAGGACACAGGAGACATACAAAAAACTAGAACTCTGGGTTCCAGAATGATACCTTTTATTAGATCAACTGGGAAATCGCAAGAAAATTGTCCTTTTCTGCAAGCTTTCGAGATCAAAGGAGGACGCAAGCATTGATACAGCATGAGAAAGCAATCTGGAGTCCACAGTGACACTGGAGACAAGATCAATCGTGTTGCTAGCTCATGTGGCATCGGTCCACCCAGCGAGCAAGCAAATGCAGAGAAATAACTATTAGAAGCAGCATTAATAGTATGTAATGTTCTTCCATGTGGATCAAAGCAAAGGAAGCTTTGTATACATTGTCTCCTCACAAGAAAAAAATATCCCTGACTGGATGTGATGAAGATTGGCATGTAAGAATGGAGAAGATAGTTTATCCACTTTTTTACTGTTTGGCAAGGTAGATGCATCTTCTAAGGCTCAAGGATGGGTATGAACTGAAATAGCTGGCAATCATTCTTGAACCAGGGCATGGTTATTTGTATAGTGCTGCAATGCGCATAATAAGTGTGAACCCCCACGAACATACGAGCAGAGACGAACTATTTTTCAGGGGGTTTTCCTATTTGTGGTTTCATAGCCACCTCATGCTCTGATCAAACCCAGTGCTATCCATAGGGTACTACCATGGTGGAGCAACTAATGTACAGGGGCCTGAGAAAGGGCTGGGGAGTACAGTGTGACTTTGTACCTCATTCTTGGGTGGTTTTGACCAACATTAGTTGATTATTACAAAGGCACAATGTATCTCAGCTCCAAAAATTGACCCAGAAAGAGTGGGTCCAGCATGAAACACCATACCATAGGGGCCTGAGATAAAAACTCCTGGCTGCAATCTTCAGCTTCATGCCTGATCCACAATGTGACCTCTCTGTGCCATATTCTTCCTGTTTACAAATCCTGGAGAAGAGAACAAACTCACTGGGATACATCAGTTATTCTCAACTTTTCCCATAGCACGACTCCATAAGAAGAAATAAAAATTCAGGACTCTCTTCCTGTAGCTTTAAGAACCCACCTTCATTTAATCATATGAAAGGGAAAGCAGTTGGGATGCACCTGGACCTCCCACAATCTCCATCCTTAGCTGTTCTGCAGCAGTGGAGCTTCTCTGCAGACTCAGTGGACTCATGCTGATTTATGCCAGTTGAGGATCAAGCCTCTAATAGATAAGACTTCATTTTTAGAAGCAGTTTTAGCCAAAAAGTTTAGCAACTCCTGTAATGAAACAGATCCAGAATGTGCCACGTGGTTCAAAATGATACTAGTACATTAAAACCGAGTCTACGGGACACATTTGGAGCCCCACAAGATATGAAAAGCACACATTTCTTTCCCCCTCTTTGAAAAAGCTCTCGTTTCAGGTGAAGGTTTTATTTGTCTTCTAAATCCTCTTTCACGTGCCCGCATCCTCCACCTGATTGTCTAGCAGTGCTGAGCACACTGGTTATAACTGTGCTTGTTTGCTCTTCAAACCTGTTTGGAAGTCTTTTTTTTTTTTAAATGCTTGGTTGTTGTTCAAGGCGTAGACATATACAAATACAACAAAGGAGTCAGAAGCTGGGGAGCTGCGGTATGCAAATCTGTCAACGTGCTATTCAATTAACTTATTGTTACAAGTGAAACACCAGCACAGTGCATCTAGTGTGAAGCAGGAAGTACCAGGTGCTAAAATGACAGCCATTAAGCTTTTGGCAAGGCCCGGCAGACAGGTTGTTCCATCCTGGAAGTGTTTACTTTCTCTCTCTCTTTCTCTGTCCCTTCCCCAAAGGACTGGAAGAGACTTTCTGGGTCAGAGACCAGTCCCCTGTTATCCTAGACAAGCACAAGATATAATCCTTTTCATCAACTGGTTAAGCTCCAATTTAAAACTAGTTAGGTTTCATGCTGCTTCTACTTGGACTGGCACGTTGTCTGTAGACCTCACGCATCTGATGGCTGGAAGCTTTGTTTTGATTTCCAGCCTAAATTTATTCATGTACAGTTTATATACCTTCGTCCTTGTGCCAGCATTGTCCCAGAGCCTCCACCCTCCCTGATACTTACTTTCCTGATGTATTTATAGAAACCAATCATACCAGTCTATTCCCTCAATAGCATAATTTCATAGACATCAGGGCTGGAAGGGACCTCGGAAGATCATCGAGTCCAGCCCCCCGCCCAAAGGGCAGGAAGTCAGCTGGGGTCATAGGATCCCAGCAAGATAAGCATCCAGTTTCATCTTGAAGGTGTTCAATGAAGGCGCTTGAACCACCTCCGGTGGCAGGCTGTTCCAGACGTTTGGGGGCTTAGACAGTAAAGAAATTCTTCCTTATGTCCAGCCTGAAACGATCTTGAAGTAGTTTATGACCATTTGACCTAGTCGCCATCCCTTGGGGCGCTCTGGTGAACAAACATTCCCCCAGATGCTGGTGGTCACCCTTGATAAACTTGTAGGTGGCCATCAGATCACCCCTGAGCCTGCGCTTTTCCAGGCTAAAGAGCCCCAGGGCTCTCAGCCTGTCATCGTAGGGTCTGCTTCCTTGACCTCTGATCATGCGAGTGGCTCTTCTCTGGACTCTCTCAAGCTTCTCCACATCCTTTTTGAATTGTGGAGCCCAAAACTGGATGCAGTACTCCAGCTGCGGCCTCACTAAGGCCGAGTACAGGGGGAGAATGACGTCCCGGGATTTGCTTGAGAAGCATCTATGGATGCAAGCCAGAGTTTTGGTCGCTTTACTAGCCGCCGCATCGCATTGCAGGCTCATGTTCATCTTGTGTTCAATGATGACCCCCAAGTCTCTTTCTTGCATAGTGCTAGCCAACGTAGCACTGCCGAGCCTATAAGGATGCTGCGGGTTTTTTTCCCAAGGTGGAGAACCTTGCATTTATCGGCGTTGAACACCATCAGATTCTCGTCCGCCCACTTGCTGAGCCTGTCCAGGTCAGCCTGGATAACCTGCCTGTCTTCTGGTGTGGATGCTTTGCCCCAAAGTTTGGTGTCATCGGCGAACTTGGCCAGTCCGCTTCTGACTCCAGTGTCCACATCATTAATGAAGATGTTGAACAGTATGGGTCCAAGGACAGAGCCTTGGGGGACCCCACTGGTCACAGGACAGCACGATGAGTGACTTCCATCGATTACTACCCTCTGGGTCCGACCCCGGAGCCAATTTTCCAGCCAGTGGATCATGGAGGACCCATAATGAAGGAGCGGTGACCAGGGCACCAGTCAAGCTCTTACAAGGCAGGCCCGATCCTCTTACAAGCCCTTCTCTCACCTAATTTGATCTTCCTTGGAGGATCAGACTTGTACGATGGTATCAATCAAGCGGAGAGGTCACTTTCTACCTCCTCTGCCTCCTCAGACTGCCTATGCATTTTCCTGCCTGAATCACGCTGATGGCTCAAAGTCATCCCGTGATGGGCTGCTATCCCCAGCTCCTTCTCTTCCAAGGGATGAGGTCCCACAGAATTTCTTCTTGTTAGTTCCTAAGGGTATCAACAGGCATTGCTAGATGAAGCAGATCAGTTGTGGCAGGATGTGTCCTAGCAGAGATGATGTGCTTCATTAGTTGAAACACATGTTGCTCATTAATTAACACAGTTTTGTTGATTTTACATCACTTTATGCCAGCTGAGGACCGGCCCCTACTGTGCTGTGAACAGTGTTCCCTGAGAACATGCTCAAGCCTCTTCTCCTAGGCATGCCAGACCTCAATACGTTCATTGCTACCATGCAGAACCTCTCTCTTTTTCAGTTCTTCAACCTCCGAACACACAGGAGAAAGCTATGCCTTCTGCTCATCTTTCCTTTTTGGATAGAGGCAATCGTGTCTTAATTTTACCCAGGAGAGGCATGAACAAAAACCAAGAGAATAAAAATAAAGAAAGAAGCAAAGAAAAAAAAATAGAGTGGAGTTGTTTGCAGGAGAAATGCATCCTGTTCAAACTAGAAGTGGAAATATATTCCAAAGTAGAAATCATTAACATTTTCATTAAATGCTAAAGTGTGACTTAGATCTACCCGAGGCAATCTTGCCTTGTAGGCTGGTACGTTATTGAAAACTTTTCAACAGTACTTAATTGATTTAGATTCATTAAGGGTTTTTTTGGACTCCCAATCGGTGTTCTCCATCCCATGCGAGTGAACCCCAAACCGAGCAACATTGCAATAAACAAACAGCGCCTTCAACCTACGCTCTGGAAAGCAAACTGCAGCATGCTCCAAAACACATCCTGATCATCTTGTTATAAAACATGGTGGTGACTCACGGATTTATCCAAAAGGTATCAGAAAGAAATCAAAGGAGAATAATTAACCGCCGCAGAAAGACTGCCAGGTAGGCCATCAGATGACACAAAGCCCCATTTCCAGCCACCTGCCATGCTGTTGAAATCTGATGTAAAGGCAGCTTGGTGCTTGAGTGCTGGAGAAAGAAGTTTGAATATTCTTGTACGAGAAATGAGGATGTTTTTCAAATGGGAGTTTGACATCTGGCGGTCATGCATGCTTTTTTTGCAAATACCTTAAAAAAATCTACGACAGTAAAAAAAAAGAAGCTTTTAGAGCTAAATGTTGTGAGGTAGCTGAGAAGTCACCGGCCAGTCCAATTTTCTGTTCATAAGTGGGTAGTTGGAAGCTATCACAACCCAGGAGCTACACTGGTTTACTGAGGCATGGGGACTGATGATGGAGAGATGCCACCCCTGAGGCTCTGTGTAGGACCCTGTGCCCTGAGACAGAAACTCCAACCTTAGTCCATGCAGAAAGAGAGCAGCCTGGGCTCGTTCTGTGGGAGTGAAGGGGCTCTGCTCCAGAAGTCATGTTCACACCATTGGCCAAAGCAGTAAGAATGCAGGGGACGGCTGTCACCTACACAGTGACGTGGCATCGCTTGAACATGGCATGTTTGACTTCAGCTTGCAGATTGCATTAACTACAGCAATTTACAGATACTAGATGACAGATAAATGGATACTAGCAAAATCAAGCACAGAGGTGCGGTTTGCTGAGGAAGATAGGTACAGCACATGAGAGCGATTCAAACCCAACTGTCTTCATAGGGCCCTTGGTGGACTCAGGAGGATGAGTTCTGGCAGGGTTGTCCATAATGAAGTTGGACACGATCGGTTCATTTTCAAAAATGAAGTTGAAAGTGCTGCTCAAGGATTCCTTTCTTTTGGGATGTAGCATGGGTGGCAGCAGCGCATCACCCATGTCACAATTTCCAGGACCAAGCCAGGCTAACTATAGCATGAATGTCAACAGATCAACAGATCATCGACTGCTCCTTCCTGGAGCGAAAGGGCCAGAGGACCTGAAAGAATCACTCTAATACCAGTTCCCTCTGCTTAATCTGTGTCATCTCACATGGCCTAGGCAGTAAATCCTGAATTCCCCAAATCAAAGTCTCGAACATGGCAAAGTTTCATGCGGCAACATGCCACTCTGCTGCCATGAATAAGTTGCTGCTAATGAGAAGTTTCTTATATACTTGTTTTAACCTCATCTGCATTTAGGTCAAACAGTTAAAACTTCAGCATGGACTAATTATCCAAAAGGATCCCCAAATCTTGAAATGCCTGTCAGGTGGTACCACTTAAATGGATGGGAGATAGGACTCCTGCAATGCAGGTACGTCTGGAATGGAAAGGAGAGGTCATTTCGCGTCACAACCAGGCAGAGCGGTCTCCAGAAAGAGCAGACTGCAATGGGTTTCCAGTCGAAACTCTTACAAGAGTTCAGGTAGGTCAGAGTATAAAATACCTAGGCTTGAATTTAGCCAGGATTTGGGATCCTGTGTCTATCAGTATGGAGGGTTCTCATTGGTATCAGTTTTTGCATAGAAAATTAAAGTCCTGTATTTGAAGGCTCCATCACTGGATTCAGATACTCCAGGGTATTTTTGTGTTCCCTAATCTTGCTATCTGTATCTAGTAGCTGTCTCTAGTTGTACGCTTAACCGTCCCAAGGGCAGGGACCGTCTTCTTGGTCTGTGTTTGTACAGTGCCCAGCACAGGGGGGTTCAAGTCCGCTAAGTGCTGTGTCATGATGATGATGAGGATGAGGTTGATGATGGGGTATGGCAAACATTTTTAGCTCGCTAGTTAGAGAACTCTGATCTCATTTCCTGTAGGTGTCCATTTTAGTGGTATCGCCTGATAGTTAGGCCTATCAATATTTTGGGATCCTTTCGGATAATTAGTCCACGCTGAAGTTTGAACGGCTTGACACGTATGCAGAAGTTCCTGAGCCGCAAGAACTCATTTTCTTTGCAGAACATGGAGTGGGGCTTGCATTTCTGAGGTGCTCAAACATTGCCATTTCCCTTGCTGTATTAGCCTAGTTTTTCTCTCAATTAAAAAAATAAAATAAAAGAACAAATAAAAATCAAATCACAAAGCATTAAAAAGCTGCAGCAGGAAGCCACTGTATCAAATGCTGCTGCTAGTTTAATACAGGAATTGACTAACATTCTCATTACTGACACCTGTTGCTAATGCCTGGTAAGATAACTGAATTCAAACATCATGGTTTAGGGTGCAATCAGATTCCCGGCAGGGGATGGGATGGAATTGCCCCAGAGATGCAGCATTGCAAGGTTAACTAGGTGTGGCACAGATCCAGGGCACTTTTGCTTCCCAAGCCTGCACCTAGAAAGAGATGAACAGGGCTGGCAGGGTGGTCAGAGGGGGGAGAAACCAAATGAAATGAGCCAGGAAAGAGAGAGGGGAAGGGCAAAAATGAGACAGATATGGAGATTTAGGAGTTGACAAGTGGTGGGGGGTTAGAAGAAACACTGACAGAGTGCTGGGGCAGCCAGCCAGAATGCATGAAACAAGTGGTGCGGTTTTGAAAGAGGAGGGAGGAATCTAGATGGTAGCCAAGAAAGGCTACTGGATCAGTCGGGACAAGGCAGACCTGCAAAGGAGCTATTGTTGGCTCAGCATGACAAGGTGCAGCAGCTGCCAGTCTGCCTGGAAAAGGAGCTGCCACCTGGCTGTGCCACTGGCACCTAGCAGCAGTGTGGCAGGTGGAGGTGGGTGTGCATAGAAGTGGTTGGATCATGGCAACCGGTCATTTGTCCGAACAGTGAAGGGACTGCAGCATTCCAGCGCGATGAAGTCAGAGCAGACCTGACATGCCGCCACAGAGGTAAATTGGAGACACAACACTTCCAGAGGTAGAGACCCCAGATAGAAGAGACCCGTTTGCCTATCTTATCCATTGCCGAGCTTGAATACAGCACTGTTTCCACCACTTCGTTCACTCCAGTTCCAAAGTCCTAACCCACGGATGGCTTCTCGTGGCCTCCTCTGATTTTCAAGTTCCTCTGCATGGAGCTCTTAATCTTCAACATCCAGTGGAAGAAATCTCATCTTGTATGTGATGGATTTACTGTTCTTTTGCCAGACTAAAGCCTCTTCTCTCCTTACTGACTCAAACATCTGCCTTCCAAGGAGGCTAGAAGCCCCAATTTTTGTTTTAACTGCAAAAATTACAAAACCATTCTGAGTCTAATCAGTGAGAACAGACGTGGGTATACCACGCTGACTGACAAGAGTTTTCCAGAGGAATTTGTTCTCCATACAAGTTAACTTTAAATGCTTTTTTTGGTTGCCAGATGACTTAATACCGGATGAGCCAATGAAAGACAAAGCACT
Source organism: Alligator sinensis (assembly GCF_000455745.1). Taxonomy (NCBI): domain Eukaryota; kingdom Metazoa; phylum Chordata; order Crocodylia; family Alligatoridae; genus Alligator; species Alligator sinensis. The sequence goes on along the minus strand of NW_005841853.1, from coordinate 2,616,160 downwards.
TCAGAGGTGCTGAAATGACTTTCAAAGTTCTTTGTAGACTGTTTTTGCTGAGACAACACCGGTTTAGAGGCTTCAGTGGGATTAGTTTTATTTTTAATATATAGAGATTTAGATGGTTGGCCAAGCTTTTTTGCCTCATTTTCCTCTCCCCCTCCCGGTTTTCAGAGCCCTTAATAATAATAATAATAATAAAAAAATGCAGCTTCCATTAAGAAAAGCTTTCGATTCACCCTTTTCTTTCCTTTAGGAATGTCGACTTTTCAGTCCTGCTTTCTCGCATGCCATTTCCCAGGAGGTGGAAAGTGGGGGTTCAGTCCTGTTGGGAAGAGGAGGGAATAAAACACAGGTCTTGCACATTTGGGATGATTGCCTTTGTCCCCCTGCTTTACTTGTGGCAGGTTAGGGTGCTGGGGTGACTTTGGGTAATAGGCCTTATAGTTGTGCAGCAGCATGGATTGCATAGTTTTCGGAATAGGTTAGATAAGGACTTGCAGGGGAGGGTTTGGATAGGGATGATCTTGCTTCGAGCAGGGGGTTGTTGGACAAGATGACCTTCAGAGGTCCTTCCAGCCCCGCTTCAATCAACTTCCAGCACTGCCCTCCCCTTCTAGAAAGCACTGAATCCTATTAGGTTTGGGAATGAAAGCTCTTAGTAGCTAACTCTGCAAAGGAGCCCAGGGCTATTCTGAAGTGAAGGGAGGTGTCTCCCCACAGACCAAAGTGCAGCCCTAAAGCCCAGAGAAGTGTAAAATTAAAGGGTGTCTATACACGTGCTCTGGGGTGGGAGGTGAGGGGTGGCGCTTTAATTAGAGCCGCTCTAACTAAAGCACCCTCAGCGTCACACGTATTCAGTGTCCTGTGCTTCAAAATGGTGGTGGGGGCTTTAACTAAAGCACTTTAACTACAGCTCATTCAATGAGCTTTAGTTAAAGTGCCCCTGCTGCCATTTTGGAAGGTGAGGACGCTGAATACACGTGATGCGGAGGCAGACGGAGCGCTCCAATTAGCACACTCCAGCAGACTCACAGCGAACTTGATTAATCGAGTCTGCTCTGACACGTGCTAAATTGAGGCACCCCTGGGTACCATGGCACCCTGGTTAGGAATCACCGGTCTAGAGAAACCAGTGGCAGTTCAGATGCGTAAACAGTAGGAGTTACATGCCTACATCCCTGATATTTTGCTCCTAAGGGCCTATATTTAAAGCTTAGTTTAGACTCCTATTTTTGAAAGGCAGTAGCATTGAAACTCATGTTTAATTTATTTTTGCTTTGGCTTGTTTTTGTTCTTTGCTAAGCCACAGCAACTTTGCTTGGTTTAGCTTGATTTTTGGACCATGCGGCAGGCTTGAGCTTTCTGTGTCGCCCATCCCCTCCTTCCCCAGTCTTCTGAGGTTTTCATAGTACATTTGTGGTTACTTACTTGGATCCTTAAATGGTGAAAAGGTCTCAGGAGGGGGAAACTATTAAGCTGCTATCAGTGAAGGTTATTAAATGTTAGAGTGGAGTGAACATTTTTAATGGAAACAATGCATTTTGATGGTCTGTCTTAACATGGCCTTAAGATGTGCTTGAGGGCTCTCTCCTGACTTTGCAAAAAAATAGTTTCCATTCCTCTCTACTGCCGTCCTCTGAAGTGCTGGGTGGAAGATGGTCATGTTTCTGCTGGTGTGAATAAACTTGCACTCAGGCATATAAGAGTCAACACATGATCCTGGCGTATTCTCTTGACACAAAATGGTATAATCAGCCCCTGACAAATTTCTCTCCCTCATCACCTTGGAGCCTCTCTCATTTGGATGGATCAAATCATGGACGATCTTTTTTATAGCCCTTAACATAGGGCCCCAAGGTGCTAAGTCTCCCCAAAGCCACATGAACCCATGAGCTTCCTCCAGGTCAAGCTAAGGCTCCCGTTTACCCCAGAGATATCCGTGCTGCCCCCAAGTCCATTTAAAGAGATCAAAGAGGATAATGGGTTAGACGGCAAGAGGTATGAGGAAAGGATGAGAAAGTCTGTTTAGCTTGTACAAAAGGAGGTCAAGGGGGCTTCACTAATAGTTTTCAAATATTTGAAAAGCTGTTCTCCCTTACGGCAGAGGATAGGCATGAAACAATGGGCTTACATTTCAGCAAAGCAGACTGGGATGAGATCCGAGGACAAGCTTCCTAACTGCCAGAACAGCAGGACAATGAAAGGATGTGCCCAGAGAAGTTTGGAGTCTCCTTTGCTAGAGGTTTTCAAGAAGCTGGATGAACATCTGTCTAGTATGGTTTAGAAATACCATGTCTTACCTCCATAGAGGCGGATGGACTAGATGTCCTTGAGATCTCGGATTCTATCAGTCTGACTCCGTGACGGTGGAGTCCCGTTCTCTGACGACATGTCCTAGGGGCTATGTTCATCACATGAATAATGAAGACAGAGATTTAAAAAAAAAAAAATTGGAATTTTTTTGGAGTATATTATTCACAACACAAATGCGCTTCAAATTTAGAGCCATGGATATTTAAAAAAACGTTGCTTGAATTTTTTGACAGTAACGTTTTGGGCTGTTTCCTATCACTCAGATGTGGATGAACTGGCAACATCGCTATTGCATATGAGCGATATTCAAATTTAAGTTATTGCTATGGATCAACCCAGGTGTGTTACTAGACTCCTGGAGACATATTGCAGGATTCCCTCTGCTGCAGTAATGCAAGATGCTCAATCGTTCTTTCTAATGGCGTTTGGGAGAATTTATCTTGCTGGGAATACGGGATGGTAGGAAGGAATTGGAAGACTGTTGAATAGAGCTGTTCAAAGCTCAGAAGTTCTCAGACATTCAACAGCGTGAAATTCCTTTTTGTGTCAAAATGGAACAAAACCAAGTACCTTTGAACTTTTCCATGGCAAAGAATAACAAGCCATTTCTGTATTGGAAATTGTTTTTATTTCATAATTTTGAAGCATGTCTTGAATGGTTGAACATTGTTTTAAATGCCAGAATTTCCCTTCAGATTTTATTCTATGGGTTTTTCATGTTGGTAGGATTTATTGCTTTATGTCATGGCATCTATGGGGAGTAATTGCATAGTATGTGGTAATGCTATATAGTAATGTAGTCACAGTGCATAGCTGCTATTTGTGTGTAACAGTATAGCGTGACAGAGGAATAGCTGGGCAGTTTTGCACCCTGGATAGCAGCAGCGGGGCTGGCTTCAAGTTTTGTACCCTTTCCCCCCAAAATCTTTGCCCGGGGTTGGTGCTCCATTAGGCCCCATCTAGTTAAAGCTACTGTGACATGAAATAGTATTTGTACGGTTCTTCCCTTTCCTTTTTGTTGTTTTGCTTTGCTTTGCTGTTCAAAATCTCTAAGGACAATCATTTCTTAGTACTAATTGAAATATCTTACCTATTTTTCTAGGTCCAAAGTCTTTTGTGTGTGCTGTAATGAAACAATTGGGCATACAGAAAATAATAAATGCATGAGAAATGCATAAAAGGACCAAAAAAACCCCACAAAAAATCTGGGAACAAAAAATTTCTGAAATATTTTTCTCCACAGAATTTTCATCCAAATTAATGATTTCAGAAAAATGTTTGGTTGTGTCAAAACACTTTTCTTCAGCGAATATTTTCTGACTAGATTGTCCAGGTTGTAGTCGTATTGGTCTACAGCAAAAAAGCAATCTGGGCTCATGGTAGAGGTGAAAACTTTTATTAGACCAACTAGATTTTTGCAAAACATTATTTTTTAATTGCAAGCTTTTGGGCACAAACACCCTTCATCAGGCATCGGAGGGTGTTTGTGCCCCAAAGCTTTCAATTAAAGATTTTTTTTTTTTGCAAAAATCTAGTTGGTCTAATAAAAAATATCACTTCTACCATGAATCCTGTTTGCTTCTGATTACATTTACACTTGAGCCCGTGTCCTCATTGCAGAGAGGTTGGGTTGGTAGACTACTTTAAAACAGAACTAGACTCTAACCCAACTCAGCCAGCTATTCTGCAGTGAAAATACAACTTCACATGGGTGAGGGTTTTTCACGTGTAGATGGGAGCAATATAGGTAAAGGTGTCCCATTTACAGGTCATTGAGACCCACTGCAGACAGGCCTCCACTCTTTCTTTAACCTCTGCACAAGGAGGTGGCAACACGCACCACCCTCTGGCCACCTTTACTCCCAGGTAGCTCCCAATACCCAGTGGATGGGAGAATAGGTGGCCTTGGGGCCAGATAATGAGTGGAAACCCACCACCCTCACCTGAGATCAAATCCTTTTAGTCTCTAGCCAGTCAGCCTACCAGCTGAGCGACACCATTCCTATGTTAGGATTAATACTCAGGCAGGTTTTCCCAGTTAACTCTGAACTGAAGACTGCCTCAGGAGTTATCTTTACTGAAGAATTAATTTATGTGTTAATGTGAGAGTTTCCTTTAAATTCAAGTCCTGTCCATATGTAGAAAATGCTAATTTGAGCATTGCGGTGCTTTTCATACAAGTCGGCTGGTCTGACATGGTGTATAGCCCCAGCTGCTACCACTGTTACCTTGACCTGGGCTAGCTACTCTAAAGCTATCTTGGGTGTGTCTACAAGTCATATCTTTGACTACAGCATGGACATAACCTCTGGTGTGGAGAAGGAACCACGATGACCCCCATGTTATAGAGAGCTTAAGTGAGTTTACTGAGGTTATAATAGAAGTAAAGGCAAAGCTGAAGTTGGCTCTCCCAAGTAGCCATCCCAAATGTAATGCAAAGACATCTTCTTGCTCTCTTTCTTTTTCATGCACACATAATTGCAGCTTGAATTCATAATATACATGCTGTTGTAATATGCACCAATTCAACTTAATTACTGTACAAATGAACAACAACTTAAATCACAAGCAGAGTCCCATTAAAAGTAATCAAATCTTGGGCGGGGAAGTGGTAGGTGGCGGTGGTTGAAAACCAAAGGAAAATACACTCTTGTTTGGACATCAGTGTTTTCTTGACACACACAGCCCAACAAGCTTTCCCCCACCCACCAGTCTTTCTTTCTCTCTCTTTTTAATTTCTCACCTTTTCCCTGACAAGGGAAACTAGTCTAAACATATCTTTTGAGAGCAAATGTTCTCTAAGCTACGCTCATTCCTTATATGTTTGTACATTAATCATTAACTATAATTAATTAGAACATCTTGTAATTAACTCGGAAAGAAAAATTATACAAGGGAATGAGTTTGTAACCACGCTACATTTGAAATAAAGAAAACTTTGACTCAAGGAAAAGCTGCTGTATGGAATTAGGTGAGTAACAATGTTAGTCTTCAGCTCACGCATGTGCACACACACACACATGCACACACACGTACTCACACTGATTCATATTGGTGCACACAAATACATGCAGAGCTGTGCCACATCCCTCCATGGCTCACCTGGGGCAGAAATGTGTCCAAACTACCCTTCCCTCCCAACCTGGGGGGTCGCAAATACAACCCACCTAGCACAAACTAGACTAACCCCAGGGCTGCTCTAACTTGCACTAATTGTAATAGCTGCTCAGGGACTAATAGGCTGGCTGGAAATAGCTGGAGTACAGCACGTTCTGGCAATTTCCCTGCATCCCCCTATGCCAATGGGGGAGGGATCTGGCAGTGGACTGCAGTCAGCTGGTTCAACTGGCTTTCTACCAGCAAGGGATTCCTCACTTCCCTTGGGATGCTCTGCTGCACAGCTAAGGCTGAGCCACTGTTGAGCCACTAGTTGTGTAATGAGTCCAAATTTTAGAGCTGTTGGTCTGTTGAGTGATCTGCTGGACAGCACGTTCAGTCAAAACCACTCTGTGCAAAACTGTACAGCTCCGCTACAGCAAGTGTTTCTTCTACCTTTGGATCCAGACCATCCCTGGCTAACTCTTGAATAGGAGACTTGAAGAGGAAACCCGGGAGCTGCTGGACAGGCAGGATGGGATGTTGGCCTTTCTAAAAGCAACATGCCTCTCTCCAAGCTACTAGTCAGATGCCCTGGACTGGGACCTTGTTTTATTTAACCAAAGAGGAGAATAAGGAAAATAGATCTCATCTCACCAGGCATTCAAAAGTTAACAGGTGCCATCATTCCCTTATATTTGCAAGGCACTGTCACCTCTAAACCTCAATAAAACCTTTCTCTCATGGTTGTGTTGACACAGGAGAGGAAGCAAGGAAGTCAGTCCTAAGCAGATGTAATGCTAGGAACTACCGGCATGGACAAGTCTGTTCAGGGTGTAAGGTACTACTGAAAGTGATGAGGGATAAGAGAAGTGGGTGCATAAGGTTTGAGTCAAAGTCTGCTGAGGTCAATGGGAATCTTTCCTGAATTTCAGTGTGTCTTGGATTTATTCTCTGGGTCAATGGTTGGCAACCTACAATTCAAGCCTGCCAAGAAATTTCACCTGGCCCATGGCACGGTCACGTAAGTAGGGGCAGGCAACGGGGGCACTAGGCGATGGGAAGCTGGAGATGGAGTGTAGACATACCCTTTGTCATGATTGCAGTACAAATTGGTCACAAGTTGAGTAAGCAGCTGCTGGTTTTTTCCTAGTTCATTTCCT
>NW_005841853.1:2596961-2609563 GCF_000455745.1 Alligator sinensis | reverse complement strand
TCCTGCTGATGACTCCACTTTAAATATTAGTGGGAGACTACAAGCCCTCTAAGGTGCATTCAGTTTTCACTTTCGTTTCCCTCCTTCTTCAGCAGAAGTATCCCAAATCTCCCCCTCCCCTGCCATTCAGTTTCCATCCTTTGCAGCCAGACAATGGCTTTGCCTTGCTGTTCTCTGTTGCATGGGCATGAAGGCTTTCAAACGTTTCCTCCTTGCATTTTTGTAGTCAGTTTTCAGGTTGCTGTGGGGGAAGGGGATGCGACAGAAGCTGGTGCAATGAAAGATGGGATTGTCTGACAGCCCAAGCACCTGGCTACTGTGATTCCAGTGAGTGGAGATATATAATAGGTCACCTCAATGAGACATGCCCCCTGTTTTCTGGGGGTCATGGGCTGGGGGACTAAAGGACTCTGAAATGTGACCTTGGTTATATTCCTCTATTCATTAACATTTCCCTGCATACCCTGCACTCTTTTCTTCTTCCAAGGGGCTGATTAAGCACTAATACTCCTTGCAAGCTGTATGCCCAGGTAAGTCACCGAGAGTTTGCCTAACTAAGACTTGGTTCTTGTTATTGCCTTGGGTGTGGAACTGGGGGCGGGAGAAACATCAAGCACTTTTGTCCAAAAAATGCTACTCGCCAGGCAAACAGATGAACAAATACAGCTTTGCAGGGCTTCTCTTTCTGAAGACAATGGCAAAACTCCCATTAACACTAGCAGCAGCAGGATTAGACTCTGTAGTCATCCTGCAATGTCATGTCTGGGGATGAATTTCCGCATCTATGTAGAATCACATTACATGGCATTTATAATGCCCTATGCCTTCCCACACATCAGTTCTGCATGTTATTTAACCCTGGCATTGCTGAAATAGAGACCAGGTCTGGTCTCTACTGTTCTAGGTGTCATGCAAACACATAAGAAACAACTTTGTTAAGGCAAACAAACCACTTCCTAATCCTTTGCTATTCACTATTAAGCTACCGAAATAACACTGGAGAATTATATATGCACAGAGGGAAGAGCATGTATGAAATACTAATGAGAAGCTAGTTTCAAAATTAACTATGGAGCAAGTATTGCCACTCCCTCAGAAGATGCTGGGCTTAATTTCCACTGGAGAGCAAGACAGACAAGCCCTAAAATGAAAGGAGCTACGCCAGCATCTGTGAGATCAAAAGTGAACCGCTTAGTTTACTATAACAAGGTACCATATTTTCTCACGTACAGCATGTTCCCCCTCCAAAATTCAGCTGCTGGCTATCGAGGTGGACGCTATAGGAAGGAAATGTGGTACCCACAGTTTCTGCGGCTTAAGCCTGTGTTAGGAGAAAGTGAAAGTAAAGCGGTGTGTGCCACGCGCAGAGCTCCCTATTTGTTGGCTGTGGATACTTTCTTTCCTCACCCCTGGCAGAGTTTCTACCTTTCAAAAACAATGGGCAGATTTTAGTTTGGGGGTGTGCTATATGTGAGAAAATATGGTATAAGCAGACACAGGCATCTTGCACACACACATCTCCCTTGGCTTGTTTCTTACATGAAAAATATAAATGTGCTAATATAGTTTAATGGCAGCGGCAGCTAGGGAAGTCCTATTTTGCTTTCATTTAGCACCTGAGAGGCCCCAAAAGCTGTATGACACATGGTGTGACAGCACAAGCTTAACTTCATATATATACATGGTGCAGAGGAGACGATGCAAAAATATAAGGGAGACTACTCACTTCTTCCCTGCTTTGTGTTTGATTGCCTGGGACTGTTTTCAGGAATTACTCTCTTATTGGCTATAGAGTTTAACAGTGAAGTTTCAGGGTCTGCTTCTTTATTTGTATTGGGCCTCCATTACACCATCCACCTGTGATGTAAAGATGCCTCAAAATGGGCACACATACAATGCTAGTGGTGTGCTATAAAACAGCTTTGTTGCAAATGAGAATCAGGGCCTCCATCTAAATGCAGGTGGGAGTTAATCCTGCACTTAAGTATGAAATGGACTCTAGGATAGGCTTTAAAATAATTGTCCTTCCTTGATGATCCAATGCCTGTTGATGTCAGTGGTAGGCTTTCCCCCGCACTGAATTAAATGGCCATTTGATAAGAAAAAGTTGCCTGTGTGAGAAGTAAAGTTCTGGCCACATGCACACACTAAGTGTGATGACCTACTGTATCAATCTAAAGGTAAAATTAGGTAGTTTTCTGTGTTAGTCTGAAGTAAGGTAGAAGGCAAGTCCAAGAGGCACTTGATAGACCAGTGCTGGGTGGGGGCGTCCGCCCTGGCTTGTGGGCCAGATCCAGGCTGCAGAGCCATGTAATCCAGCCTGCAGGTCTCCCCATGGATCCAGAAATGTGTTGGTATGGGAGCAGTGGCAATTAACACTGATACTGGTACTCCTGCTGCCATATTTCCAAGCCTCATAAGGCTTGATCGAACTGGGCTGGCCCCGAACAGAGGGGCTGGGCCCCTTTTCCACATGACAGGATTGAGCCAGGCCCTGATGCAGCTGCATGGGAATGGTCCTAGCTGGGTTGGCATCATACACCCCATCAGGCTTCAGACAGGATCTGGCCCACGGACGGACCTGGGACCCAGCCGATAGGGCGGAAAGGTTGGGCACCTCTGTTATCGACTCTCTTGCACTTTTGCACACTTCCACTTTTGGCATAAAGCTTTGTAAGCAGTAGCTCATTTTGTCAGATGTTATGAATGGACCTTCAGGGAGCTGGGGTCCTAAAGAGAAAGCAGCCCCTCTGGGTTGCTCCCAGGTGGTACTCTGCACTGCCGTCAGCCTGAAAGGATGTTAGGATCACGTCTGTACTTAGCAGGGGTGTGTCTTTTAATACTCAGGGTCAGTGGGGTAAGACTGCAAGGGCCGGACACGAAGGACTTTGGGGGCATTTAGGGTGATAAGCAGTTACCAGGGATGACTAATACCTTTCTTTTTTGTTGGTATCAGTTCATCTGAGGATTTCAAAGCCCTTCACAAACTCTAAAGGTCAGGTTTTCAACAACATTCATCACTGCTTTAACTCAGCTCTCACAGAAGCCAACAGGAGTTGTATGGTGATTGCAAGTGAGGGCTGAGCTGGGACAGTGCTTTAGCAATGAAACCAGGGCCAAATCTTATCTACACTGTGGACACAATAGACTTTGGTTCATGAGCAATTTAGGTATTGTTAGCAGTGTCCCCATGGCAATGTGAAGCTTTGCAGGTAGGTTTTTCTGTGTTATCTCACCTGCACATCTAGCAGGGATGACAGTATAGACACCCCCTCAATCAGCTGAGTGGAGAAACACCCCCTTCAAAATCCTTAGCCAGGCTACTTAGACCTTGAGTAGGGGTCAGCACAAAAGTCATATAATTTGACCTTGCACACTCAATAAATCAGCATCAGAGGGCTGAAAATACAGCACAGAGGCCCTGAGTGCCAGCTCCAATCATGGCTTGTCCCTTCCTCATCCCCAGGAATCATTCACTGGCAGGGAGATCATGCAATTGGACCAAGTGTCAGGCACGTTTCTGCATTCAGTGGTGACCTGATGTATGAACGGATGAGTGCAGTCCCCAGCAGCCTCCTGATAAGTCAAAACTTTCCATTGACTGAGATGACAAAGCAAAGTTTAACATTTTTTTCTGAGAGCTTGGAAAAAATATAATTCTTGGACCCTTACTACTATGCACAGCAGCTCAGAGTGTTTGGGAATGATGAACAAGGCACTTTTGCGGGAACAGAGACTAAGGCAATGATCTGGCTTGGTTTGGGAGGCACCCAAATGGGACTTAAGTAGCATTTATGCACCTAAATTGCAATTTGACCCTGCTTTGCAAACCACAAAACTCAGTAGTTATCTATGTTCAGTCAGCACCCCCGGTTTGGACAGAAAACCTCCCAAGACACTTGCCTGTCCACACAAGCTCAAAAGCATGTGATCCACTTCAATCATGCAGGCCTGGCTCAGATCAACATTGGTGGTAGTGGCAATGGTGTCTATCCCCTATGCTAGTGGTTAGAGGATTTGCTCAGGAAGGGGGAGACCTGGGGTCTAGGCCCTCTTCAGTTGAAGCATTCAAACCCCCATTTCTCACTTCCCAGGAGAGTACAGGACTGTAGAAAAGGCCATGTCAGACCTCTTGAAGCCAGGCCACTAGACAGCCAAGAATACAAGATGCACGGGCTAGAAGGGGAGCCAAGCAAGAAGAAACATGGCTCAGTAGCCTAGTAGTTATAGTATTTCTCTGGAGGTGGGGACGAGATTCTGGTCCCTGCTCCTAGGACCCTTTGTGCATTTTACATTAGGAAGTCATTAAAGAGCAGAAATGACCCTGGGGGCAGGGACCAGAAACCAAGTGTCCCCTCAGTGACCTAATTTCACTAGTGGAAGGTGCCACTACTTAGCCTATTCAACAGGCTGGTGTTTAAGGCACACTGCTGGAAGGTGCAGGACGTGGGTCTAAATCCCCTCAGACTGAAGAAGGAATAAAACCCTGGGTCTCCCACTCCCTATATGAGTGCCCTAACTATTGGGCATTTGGGCAATGTGGCACCACTATCAGGGCATCTTCCTTGCCCTGGCATTTTGCAATGCAAGTGAGAGTTGATGTCTATCGTGCAGCTTCTGTCAAGTACATCAGGTCCCAACAGTGGCTGGAGCTCAGGTATACCCACTGCTGACTTTGCTTTTAGAGGTGTCTATATGCCTACAAGCTTTCTGGACTGCCCACAGGAGAAGTTTATCTCTCCTCATGCTCTCTGTGGAGCACCAAGGTGCCTAAACCTGGTTGCATTGGATCACTGCTGAGGCCCAAGACACCTACGCCCAAACCTCAATCTCCTTTTGACCTCCCTGGAGGCCAGTAAGCATTTATGACAGAAGTGGGATGGCTCAAAAGTATTGCTGTGGCTATCTTTAGCTGCGTAAGGAGCCCTTTGAGCCACATAAAGGTTTAGATCTTGCTCCTTCCTCTGAAACTTAATGCTTGGGAAGACACAGTCCAGTCACTCCTATTCTGTTTCCATCCTCTTCCATCTGGTAAGTGTGTACACTCCATGTACATCTCAGAAATGCTAGGTACAGGAGAACACAGCTAGCAATAGGTGAACCTGGGGGGTTATGGGAGAGGAGCTTCCTTTTTCAGCCCAGTAGTCTAATGGCAAATGTATAGGGTGTAGCCATGTTGGTCTAAGGACATAGGCAGACAAGATTATTTGGGTAAATCTGATATCCAAAAGTTTGCGAAGATGAATTTTTCCAACTATTTAAGTTGGTCTAATAAAATATATCAGATTTACCCGAAGAACCTTGTCTGCCTATTGGCAAGGACACTTGTCCAGGGAGTGGGAAACAGATTCTGGGTGCATCTCATCAAGAAGGAGCTTGATCTTTCATGTCCTGCTTTCTAATAAAGTGCCTAATTAGCAGGTCATGTTGTCGGCAGTGTTTGGCCTCATCACCAAGGCTTATTGCTTTTACAGTAAGGCACAGCTGTCAACCTGTGGTCTGCAGACCCCGGGGAGGTCCACAGACTATGTCTAAGGGGTCCGTGAAAGATGACTATGATCAATACAAAGTTTGTGAATGCCCCCATTTCTAATTCAAAGGGGATCCGCATCTCCATTCAAAACTTCCACCACACCTCCATTCAAAATTGCTTAGGGGTCCGCAAATGAAAAAAGGTTAAAAACCACTGCAGTAAGGTGTCAGTTCTGGATGGTAGGAGGGAGCAGTTTGGAAACTACTCATATCCTCATTGTATTCAGACTTTGATGCAGCAACAGTAACCTGACAACAAACACATTCCAGAGGAAGACACACTAAACACAAAACCCTGCGTCATTTCTGAGAACTCTGACTAATCAAAATTCCCATACGGTGCGACTCAACCAGAGTCGCTCTGGCCTTTGCGTGAGCACGGTGACACTGAATGTGAGAATAATCACACATGGTTTCCTTATGTTCGGCTAATAGGAGGACTTCCTCGGCTATATTCTCTCAACCCTCTATGGCCAATGCACCAGACCCAGAGCGTACCTGATCAGTCCACCACCACAATGCAGCTTCCTATGGATTAACCTGCAGTAGAACTAAGTTGCAGTGGACTGGTCACAGATCTGGAGTTTGCCTGGGAGCTTCTGAGAGGAGGAATGGCACAGGTCCAAGATTGCACTGATGGAGGCTTTACTAAAAATTATAAGGTTGACTTTTTGGGTTTCTGTGTGATTAGTTGACAGTGACTGCCTTTGGGTTTGCAACTGGGTTTGCTTCCAGGTGGACCCTATGTGGTGGATTGGAGTGTAACCCAGGACCAGGTGTGAACCATGCAGGTTTTGTTCCAAAGGGGTGGCTTAGGATGAGCAGCCATATTAAAGGCAGCCTCTTATGCACACCATGGCTTTGCCTGGGGAATAGCTAAGGAGTCATTCAAAAGGGAGGGTTTCTTGCCTCTCTAAAAGGTTTCAAGGAGACATGAAAATAAAGATGAAGACAGATGGATCAGCTGTTGTGATCTGCAGGGGAATGGGCTGCGAAGGGGCTACAACCTGGCATACTTGAAGCAGGTACATGCCAGGGTCTCCCTTTTCTGGCAGAAGGAGCAGGTGTTGGGGATGTCCATGACGCATGCCAGATACTCACCCATGGAGGAGCCATCAACACAGGTCCCCGGTGGTTCGACCAGACTGAGGAAGAAGATTGGAGTGATGATGGCCAGGGACTCCCTTCTGGGGGCTAGATATACTCATGAGGTGTGCTACCTGCACAGAAAATGGTGGAGAGATTGCTGGACCTCATCTGTCCCCGAGACCACCGTCCTTCCCTGCCTGTCCACATGGGCAGCAAGGCATGACCCTGAACAGAGGAAAGGACATTATGGTGCTCTGAGCAGAAGGATAAGTTGGCGGGGGGGAGGGGGTAATGAGTAGAGAATACTTTTCTATATGCCAAAAATATATATTGTTGTTCCTAAGTCCAGGAGGAGTTTTAAAAAAACCCAAACAGAAACAGATCTGTTGAGTATATCTAGGTGAAGCTAAAAGTGAGAAAAGAATTGTATGTAGTGTTATAATGGGAGGGCAGGATGTCTACTTTATATCCACAAATCAGGAAGAGGTGAATGAGGTGCTCTTCAATAGGTAACAAGAATATTAAAAACTAATGATGTATGATGTGGGGATTTTAATTTCTCTGGTACCTTATGGAAGAATAATACAGCAAAAAATATGCAGTGGATTATGAACGTGACTAGAGGACAACTTTTTGTTTCCAGAAATTGAGGATACAACTCAGGGCCCTTTAATCAAATGTCTTACTCTGATCTATAAGGAAGAGTTGTTTGCAAATGTGAAGATAATAGGAAATCTGGGAGGAAATGATAATGGTATGATAGAACGGAAGGGGTGATAATTATCAAACCAATGACATGGGTCTTCAGAATGGAAGATGTTAACTGACTTGGAAATAGCAGCTAAGGTCCCATTAGTGGATGGTTTGAAGGATAACAGGGTTTAGGAGGGTTGGCATTTACTAAAGGATATATTTCTTAATAAGAAATTACTCCAACAAGGTGAAAAGAACTACCAGAGGAGACTGATGCGATTACACAAGGAGCTAAAGACGAGAAGCGTGAGTAGCTACAGAAGCGTACCAAGAATCACAAGAATGTGCAGGGACAAAAATGAGGAAAGCGTAGGTGAAAAATAAGGTATGTTTAAGACAACAAGAAGGGGTTCCAGAATTGATTGAATAGAAAGATGAAGGAAACTGGCTCCATTGCTCAATAGTGGGGGAGAGAGCTAATAACAGAAGATGCAAAGAAGGCTGAGCTACTACTCAGTGACTAGTTTCTTGTAACCAGACAGCTAACAACATTTTAATATAAGCCAAGAAGAGGAAAGGGTCCTAAGAAGAGACCATGACAAAGGCCTCTTGACAAATTTGAGTGAATTTACATGGGTGGGGGAGGCTGACAAAATTCACCCCAAGGGTAGGAAAGAACTAGCTGAAGAAATTGCTGAACTTCCAACAATAATATTTGCAAAGTGTTGGATGAGGTCCCAGAGGACTGGAGAGGGCTAACTCTTTGAAAAGAAGATAAAATTATAGGCTGGTCAGTATATCTTCAATACTTGGGAAGGTACTTGTGTGAATTTATAAAGCAATCAATTTGTGAACACCTGGCGGAGGAAGAATGGATGATTGGAAACAGTGAACATGGATTTGTTAACAACAGATTATACCAGATCAACTTTATTTCCTTCTTTGTAAATAGCTTGGTGGATGAAGGGGATGCAGCAGATGCAATATACTTGGACTTTAGTAAGACTTTCGATATAATCCCCATTACGGTTTCATAAGTAAGCTGGACAAATGTGGTCTAAGTAGAATTTACTGGTAGGGAGATATGTAACTGGATGAATAACCACAAGCAAAGAGCAACTATGCATTGATCACTATTATACATTTCAGGCGGGGGGTTTAGGTTTGGCATTGTATTTTTGAGTGTCTTGGATGTGGGAATAGAGAGCTTCTTGATCAAGTTTGTAAAAGACAAAACTGGAGGGGTTGCAAACATAGATTCATAGAAATTAGGGGCTGGAAAGTACTTGGCGAGATCATTGGGTCCAGCCCCCCTGCTCTAAGACAGGAAAAACTGCTGAGGTCAGATGACTCCAGCGACGTGTGCATCCAGCTGTCTTTTGATGATCCCCGGGGAAGGTGACTCTACCACCTCTGGGGGGAGTCTGTTCCAGACTCTGGACACACGAACCATAAAGAAGTTTTTCCTTACGTCTAAACTGAAGCAATCTTGTATCAGTTTATGATCATTATGCCTAGCCTTTCTGAGTAAGGTTACCTACACTGCAGTCCAAAGAGGACATGGCAGCTCAGATCTGCTCTCATAGCAACCAGTGGGGAAAACTCCAGTGAATGCAATAAATTTGTCTAGGTCTGGACCACCAGGAAGGCATAAATTCCAAGTGGGGGAGGATACAAGGTCCAAGTCTGGGTACCGATAGCAGCATAACTGTGATAGCAAGGAACATCTAGGTGGGCTTGCCACCTTCATGTTTATTGGGTCCCAGGTAGGTTTGCACAAGCTGCAGCCATGCCTGCAGACTTCGGTGTAGACATCATTTCCTTAGTTGTAATGCATAGTTGCATTGCCCTCACACTGCTCTTCATGGAGCTGTAGATTCCTCTTCATGACTCTCTGGCCAGTAAGTAGCTGGTGGGGAGCTAGGGCTCTTTCCATGTTCTGCCTCATCTCTGCCCACTTGCTCATCAGGAGGAGATGCAAATCAGTAGCTCTGCTCTTCTCACTTTGACTAGAGTAGCACAGGATGAGTAGCAGAGTAAAAAGTCTTACTCCTTCTGGCTGAGTAATGTTGGAATAATTCAACCTTGAGTAAGCAAAAATGCTGCCGTTGCCAGTTGGCTGCTGAAGCCTGGGCTTTATTTTCAAAGCCAAAGTGGAGTTTATTTATGCAGGAAAGTGCTTTTTATCTTTTAGTTCCTGGACTGATAAGAGTAAGAGGCATAATAAGTAACTACCATCAGAGACAAGCTTACCAGCACTGCTACTGTCTTGGCAAGTGGGGAAGGTATTTCTTAACTGACTCGGTAGCATTGGTGACTAAAGGCTCCAGGAATCTTGACTCCCAGGTGAGAACTAGCGGGTCTAGCTTCCTTGGGCTAGTTCATTGACTATTAATATTCTGGTATGCTGCACCAAGTGCTCAGGGCAAACCAGTCCTACAGCTGGCTGATGTGTGTGGGAAGACCCAACAAACCCTTCATCTTTCCTTGCAAAAGGAGAGCATTACAAACGTGACGTCAGCAGGCGACGCTGTTTTAAAGTGTAGGTCAACTCTGAAACAGCCAAGCGGGTTCCCCCTGCTGTCTTTCACTGACTCCAGACCGATTTGGCTTAAGATCCAGGTGACTTCTTCTGATTTAAGAGCATAGGAAATGGATGTCATAAAGTGTGAGCCATTTTAGAAAATTCAAGAAAGATGGAATGGAACAAAATGCATTTAGGGGTTTGATGCCAGCCAAATCTAATTTTAGATGAGATATAGCTTGTATATGGACTTAAAATAGGCATATGAATATTAGAGTAACACCTCTGAGAAGTGCTTAAATATATGTATGTATGTGTATACATATGTGTGTGTGTGTGTGTGTGTGTGCGCACAGAATCATTGAAAGTTAGGGTTGGCAGGGACCTCAGGAGGTCACATCTAGTCCAACCCCCTGCTCAAAGCAGGACCATCCCCAACTAGATCATCCCAGCCAAAGCTTTGTCTAGCTGGGCGTTGAAAACCTCCAAGGATGGAGCTTCCACCACCTCTCTGAGTAACCTGTTTCAGTGCCAGTAGCCTTCTTGGCAACAAGGGCACACTGCTGGCTCATATTCAGCTCATTGTCCACTGTCACCCGCAGGTCCTTTTCTGCAGAGCTGCTGCCCAGCCCATTAGCCCCCAGCCTGTACCAGTGCATGGGATTACTCTGTCCCTGTTAGAGGCTTTTAAAGACTTTAGGACTTGAAGAAATTAATTTTTAATTCTTTCGAATATTAACAAGGTTGTTATTTAGATAAATGCCTATTTTATAAATGTTAATCCCTTGCCATAGGGGAGAGGATAACCCTGCCAATGCCTTGCTACTGCAATGACAGGGAAGTCATTAGCAGTGGTGGCCTTAGGGTTGTCGGGGCTCTGGGCAAGAGAGTCATTTGGGGCCCCTTGGAGGCTTAATTTGGATGACCTATAAGCAAGTTGGACATTTTCAATTTCATTTTCACAATATTGATAATACAAATTTTCAGTATAATTAATTTTTATTTTTATAAAGTGTGGGGCCCCAGGTGGTCGCCCAGTTTGCCCTGCCCTAAGGCCACTACTATCATTAATACTATCAAAAGGTGTTAGGAAAAGTACCGCGCCCCACATTAGAGGAAGGCAAAAGTCCCCAATTGGGCAAGGATTCCTCCTTTCATCAAAAATTCCTTCTTGATCCCAAAGATGGTGATCAGTATGACCCTAAGTGGAAGAGCAAAATCTCTAGTGAGGATCCTGTGGGTCTTCCAAGTACAAGGAGGCGTGCAAAAACACACATTTTAAATGCCCAACCTTAGCTTTGGACAAGACGCCAACTCTTCAGAGGGAGGTGAAAAGGCCTTGTAGATTCTGCTGGAATCTGAACGCTCAACTGGATTCCCTCTGATTTGCATTTCACTTGCGGTAGCATTCTGCAATTCAAATTTAGGTAATAATTCTCTTGATGATACCAGACGAAGCCCAGCTGATTTTTTTTCCTAAGACGCATTGGCTCACAGGGGATCAAAGGAGTCAAAAGTAATAAAATGCATCTTACTCAGTGAAGCAGGCAAAAAATAAAAAGACAACGGCCACACCCAAGGAGCAGGTTGACTGAGTAATGAGGTGCCATTATAATGCAGTTCCTTGCTTTCCTCCCTTGTCTACAATCACACTTGAAAATGCATCAGAGCAAGGTATGTGTGGCAGGTGTCAAGAAAGAACATTTCCCAGTTTTATCAGGTGACTCTAATTCCGTTTCTGATGACATTTTCAAAGAATGAAAATATTGGTGTTTTTAGCAAAAGACATAAATGACCATCTGTATTCCATATTGTATTGTATCTTACTACAAGAAGTGACTGGAGATTGGAACTCCCTTCCTGAATAACATTCACTTTTTTTTCTGGTCCTAGGATCCAACTTGAACCAAGATGCATTTTTTGGGGGCTTACCAGCTGCCTGTCTCTTGACAAATGGACACAAGCCTTCCAGGCAGATTCTTTGCATCTTCTGCCGTCATGAACCCTCTCATCTCAGCCCAGTTGTTGGAGAGGTCGCTGAAAAGTAAGGAGGCAGAAGGTGAGAGAGGTAGCCAGGTTGCATTGCAGGGGAGGCAGGGAGGTAGAGCTTGAAAGGCATCCAGAAGGTCAGGGAGGTGAGGTGTGTAGTGTCTAGCAGAACTCGGCCAAGGATGCTCAGCAGCACAGTCGGGAAAGAAGCAGGGAGACTGAGAAGGTGGAAATCTGGGTCATTGAGCCTCTAGTAGCACGCCTGCAACGCTCCTCCACTTCAGGAAGCAGGAAGTGCTGTTGACAAGAGCTTTCCAGTGAGGGAGCCATTATTTCACAATTTATTTTGGCAAAATCGAAAGTGTTTCATGGGCAAACGTTGATTTTTTGCCAAAAAAAGGCCTTTGTATTGTGAAGACACAAAGTCCCTAATAAGCATCTGGATGCTGCAGAGACACAGACCCATTGATTCTGAGGGCTGCACATATGTTAGGGTCCTGCTGAGTGTTGAGCAAAGGTGAGAGAATCAAGGCCTTTGAATGAGTTGAATAGTCCAGGTGCTGCAGCAGCATTTCTTTGCTTTGGTGGGAAATTAGACCAAAAGGTGTATATGATCTTGTCCTTAGGGCCCTGATCTGTCCTCCAGTTAGAATCAAAGACAGCCTTTCCATTGCCTTTTAATGAAAGGTAAGTAAGGCCCTAAGCAAATACCTTGGACCTCCTTTGCAATGCCCATTCTGTTCCATATTAAGCAAGCTATGTATTAGGCGCTTAC
>NW_005841853.1:2587957-2596930 GCF_000455745.1 Alligator sinensis | reverse complement strand
TTCCTGCTCTCTCTAGTTTTGCCATGAACTTCAAATGGGGTGGCTGGTTTGTCTGTAGCTGGATTATTAAATCATCCAACACGTTTGTCAGGGAAAGTTCAGTAAGAGCCACTTCTTAATTGCGTGGGTGGCAGAGGAGAGGGCTGATTGTGACTCGAGAAGGCTACATGCAGAAATCAGTAAGTATTCAATGGCATGATGTGACTTTTTGTGGCTATATAGATCAGCATTTTGGTTTCTCATTTGGTATTCACTGAAACGAAAACATAATCTGAGTTAATTGCTTTTCCCCAAGGTACCTTGTTGCGCAATGTTTTATAAAATTAAAGCTTGTTAAGTACACACGAAGAAACAGACTTTAGATGCAGAACATAAAATACCAGCACCTCTAATTCTGCTGGCATGTATGGCTGATTAACCTGGTACAACAGAAGCCTGGGGGGGGAGTTCCTCTGCTGTTGGAAAATGTATTTCTACTTGCGGGAATTTAGGCAGTGAAGAGAGCGCGCGCAACTCGTTGTTGGAGAGAAGACTGACATTTGGGACCTGGGAGCCTTCTTATGAAGTCCTCATGGTGGATGATGATGCTCACCCTTTTAGCAATCTTCACGTGATCTATCCTTGGCTTTCCTTCCAAAGATTCCCACAGCAATTAACAAGCTATCAATCACGGCCTGTATGCTTTACTCCAGCAAAAGTCCAATTGACTTCCAGGGGAATTGTCTGAGTGCAGAGCGACTGAGTGAAAATTAGGAAACGGCATAGCCAAGAATGGACATGTTTGTAAATCGCGGAGATTAGCAGGAGAAAGGTCAATGCGGTGCTGTTGCCCTGTGCAGTCCAGTAGAGCTGAGGCTCGACAGCTTGCTGAGGTCTCCAGAGACACAGAGGTAGCTTGACTCTTGCAGACACACGAGCCAAAAGAGATATAGGAGGCTCTGTTCATGCTGGGTGTGTGGTAGCTGAGCGGGAAGGAGGTCATCCAGGAACTATAAAACAAATGCAGTAGAAAGACCTCTCTGTCATAAAACCATTTAGGGTTCCTGTGTTCGCCGCTTCGAAGAGTCCCTTAGGCACGCAGGAAGCAGCAGAAAGCAAATCAGCAGCTGCTCGACCAGAAGCTGTGCAGAAGCATGTGGGACGAGGCGGGCAGTTTCTCAGGCAGTTCAGCGTTCACGGCGGTGCAACTGCATGGTAAGGAGTGGAGCAGTGAAGGCCTGCAGCGGCAGTTTATTAGGTGGCCAGAGGTTGTCCTCTATTGCACCACACCCGAGCAAACCAAATCTTCCCTTATGATTAAAATGAACCTGTGCCCCATAGGCATCAAATATGTGGAATGGGATCTGGCCTATTGTGTCTAAGTTGCCTCAAGCCATGCTTGAGTCCCTGAATGTTAGTTTAACCAAGTGTTCAGGATGGCATCCATGGTCAATAGGGTTAAACATAATATGAAATAATTTTCAAGCCTATTAGGAACAACAAGCAGAAAACCCTAAATCAGGTTTATTTTCATCGCTGGATGCAGATGATAAATTAGTAGGCGGTGGTAAAGAAAAGGCAGAACCGTTCAATAGACTGTCCTATTCTGTATTTGGAAGGAAGACGTAGTATGCAGCCATCCCATGAGATTCAGGACATGGAATAGAAAGCTTTCCAGCAAAGGATCTTTAGATGCAGCATTTACTGAAAACAGCATTTTCAAATCAACAGGCCTGTGAAGTTTACAGCCAGGAGTCAAATAGCTGAGGAACATTTTGAACCATGAATATATATATATATTTTTACTTTGATCACTAGTCTAGATACTTACATGTAGAAAAGAGATTGGAGGGCAGGATCCTATGAGTTTTGTTGAAAAAGGCAAGATCCATTGCTGGGAAGATGAAGTTTGATAAACTTAACATCAAAATAAGATCTTTTTTTTGAAGGTGTAAGGGTACCGGAACATGGGAAGAGCCTGCTAGGGGAGGTGGTGGGCACATCCTTACCAGCTGTCTTTGAAATTAAGTACCTTTCTAAAGATATAATTTGGTCCAGGTTCTGGGAGCAATTCTATGGCCGGTGTGTGCAGAATCAGGTGGATGGCCATAATGGGCTCCATACATGTGCAGGGAGGCTGCTCCAACATAGGTCCCTCCATGGTGTCTCTTGTTTTCACCCTGTGGCACACTGTTTAGCCTTCTTGGGACAGAAATGTTTTATTCTAGTTAGTCTTTGGGCTTCATATAGGAACTGAGTAACCTGTGATTTGCAGGAGGTCAGACTGCATTAACTACTCATCCTTCATGGCCTGGAATTCGGTAAAGTCTTGTCACCCATGTGCATGCCATATATTACTATTTTCTTGCATACAACATGCATTTCCTTGCCTTCTCCCCACCCCCACCTCCCAAAACCAGCTGCTGGAAACTGAAGTGTGCATTATATATGAGGAAATATGGTAGCATCAGTTTCTGCTGCTTAAGCCATGGCTGGCCAAAAGCAAAAGTAAAGCACAGGGAGCAGAGCAACGAGCAGGCTCACCTCCCTAGTTACTTACTACATAACTACTGAACTACATAACTACTTACTAAATATATATATATATATATATATATATACTTTCATTCTGCCTTTCAGAAAACAAGCTGTGTATCCTATTCTGGGGCATGTTGTATGTGATCAGTAATCATTCTGAGACCACTGAATGCTTTCCAGCTCCAAAGTTGTTTACACCCATTGCCTAGTTCACCTTCCTACCACCTCCGGGAACAAAGTGCATATGGGGTCCTCAGTACACAGAGGGTGAAACTGCCCCCTATCTCAAAGGGGTCCCATGTTAGACCCAGGGATTCTTGGCTGCTAATCCTGTGCTGAGATTAGCCGTGTAATCCTGTTCAGGATACACAATCCTGTGTTGTATGCAAGAAAGGGTCCAATATTTTCAGCGCAATATATAGTGATGTGCACTAGTGTAACAGAACAATGCTTGCACTCTAGGGGCAGGCAATTATTTCAGGCGGAGGGCCACTTACTGGGTTTTGGCAAGCCATCGAGGGGCACATGACAGGCAGCCAGGGGCAGATAAATATTAATTTTCTAAAATTTTTAGAGGCCCTGCGGGCCAGATAGAAGGGCCTGGCAGGCTACATCTAGCCCACAGGCTGCATTTTGCCCACCTCTGCCTAGGTCCTCAGACCAGATTATCTCCTGGAATAATTCCACTGACTATAATGAAGTTACCCCAATGGACAGGTTGTACCATATGCTTCCAGTCTATGGCAACCGGGGCTTCCCGCACCAAAATAGCCTCACTGAAATGGCTCAGTAGTGTTTTCGCACCTGAGAACGCCTAAGGAGTGGTAACTGCTTATGTTATATGAAAGTCATGTGGGATCATCCTGAGGCAGACACATCAATTATTTTTGCTGCTTCCTGCCTGGATGAAGTGTTCCAGCTGCATATAATTCCAGTTCTGGGAAGGTGCGATGAGCTGAATTCGTTCAGTATTAAATGGGAGGATTTTGATGTTGTTGTTGGCCATTGGATGTTGAAGACGGTGTGTGTATCCTCCGAAGTCTAACCCACAGGAATACCGCATGAATGGCAATTTCTGAACGTTAGGAAAACCAGGCAGAGTGAGCCGATTAACTCTAATAATGAACTTCTTTTGACTCTGAGCTTGTTATGTGTTAAGTATTCAAACCTTTCATATGTTGATTGTCCTTGGGTGGGAAAAATTGGATGCCTGCTTAGGCATGAGGAGCCATTGTGTGTGTCTAGCCACTGGGGGAAAAAAAAATCTGATGACTGAAATGTAAGATATCCATTACTTAAGAGAAAACTGAGCAAAATTTGGGCTATTTGTCCTATGCACAATTCTGACATGTCAAGGTTTTTCATTCTAAACTAGGATACAAAGTTGCTATTCCAAATATTCCACAGAGCAGGAGTACCCCAACTTTTCTATTTGCAAATGCAGAAATATTTTGTTTTTCATATTTTTGATTTAAACAAAACATTTCAAGATTTCTGAAATAAAAAAGTCTTGTTTCGGTTTGCTGAAAGGTTTTGTTCTGAATCACTTTAGCGTTAAACTGCATTTCTTTTATGTCACATTGCATCGTGGGACCTATCATTTGGAAGCCTGTTGCCCCCATTCTCCTCCTGCCTATCTGATTTGGGGCACCTGACCAGGAAACATTTCATCCACATATACCCTATGCATCTCACTCAGTTGATTGTCTTAAGGTAAATGGAGCCCTACCCGAAAAGACCCCAGCCCAAAGGAGAGAATGGGATGGGAGTTGCCGTTCTATTTAAGCAATGTGCTACAATAAGAAAGTAAAGATTGATGTCTCATTGAAGTGAAATATTTTCAGTAAGCTAAAAATAAAGAAAGAATTGAAATTAATTTCAATTTCCTAAGAGGAAATTAAAAAAAAATCAGCAAAATTAAAATTTCCCATGAAACATTTTCAGTTGTGCAAAAGCTGCCTTTTCCATCAACTAATTGTTCTGATGGAAAATTTGTGACTAGTGATACTCTAAGATAGTGAAATGGTCTAGTCGTTCTATGGCTTGAGTAGATCGCCCCCTTTTGATGCATGTATCCCAACAACACCCTTGCAAGGTAGAGATGCACGATTACTCCTCCATCTGTAAAATGGGTACAAGGTACAGGGAAGCAAAATAACCTGCCCAGTTAGGAAATCTGGGTTAGACCTGAGATTGAAGCCTGGGACTACAGAGCTCCTGATAGGCCTAACCTTAATGATATATTCTACACCCAGCGTTACTATCTTTAAAAGATGATGCAGCCTTTCTCCTTTAAAAGGCCTTTCCTTCATTAAAATGATGCTCAGACATTGACACCTGCTTCCAAACCTCTCTGAACACTGTCCCAAAATCATGTTGAAACAAATCAACATTTTCAGGAGGATAAATGAATAAAATGCAAACCAACACCCCAAGATGAGATTTTACCTCTCAAGTGGGAGAAAGGCCAGAGAAATCCACTAGGGAATTCAGTGTTGTGGTGTTGGTGGAAGTCACTTTGCTAATTTACTTGTTTGAAAGTCTATAATCCTAAAATAAGCCGACAGCAACACAGAGGGGCACGTAACGCAGATAGCTACCTACCTCTCTCAATCCTAAAATAGAGACACAGAATGTAGGGAAGAAAAGATATTTGAATATATGTTTTATGTTGGAAGAAAGCAGGATGCATAAATATTCTCTAGGTTCAGTCTCATGCCTAAACAAATGAGCAAATGGGAAATAAAGCTGTTTCCTGTAACTTTGTCCAATTTCTTTCTTTGTTCCCCAAGCCCAGATCTCTGTGAATGTGTTCTTGACATGCAAGAGCTGGGGGAAGTGATTTGTATGAAGAGTACATGTCTAATCAAGCATACTAGCCTGGGTGGTACATTGGGAACTTATTTACAGCCAAGGGTTTGAAAGGTCATAAAAAGAGAATGCAAGATGGAGAGCATCTTTGATGACAGCATTCAAAGCCCATTGGGAAGAATGGTTTACATTAGCAATCACAAAGGTTGTTGCTCTGGTCTAACCAAACAGATGAAGGCAGCTGCTCTCCCTATCCATACTCAAATGCTACATGATAAAATCAATTACCTAAAAACAGATGAAACATTACCATAATGCATATTTTTAAACCAGCCTAAGATTTAGGCTTAAGAAAGATTTAACTTAAAATGCCAGAAATTCAGGGCTCAATGAAGACAACAGCAGAGCTTCTAAAGAGCGGTCAAGATTTTCTCCTAAAGTGCTTGATTACTGTCTTGCTTTCATCAATATAATACTGGCTTAATTTTGCTGTGTTCAAGGGGGTGCCTCCTGGTTCACATGACTTCAAATGCAAAAAGAAACAGGATCTATGTGTAAAAATGATGGTCAACTTTCTTTTGCCTTTGTTGTTTTCCCCTGTTGATTGCAGAGCGATCAATATTTCATGACACTACGTTGCATGACACAGAAAGAATAAATGTGTATTTTATCTCCTAGTATCTTCTTCTGGGGACCAATATCACTCAGTAATAGTGGAAGGACATTAAATATCCTAGTTTAGCTGCTGGTAAAGTCTATTTTACACCAGTGGCTAGAACTGGAGGTGAAGAACTCTTTATTGTTGCACCCATTTGAGGGCCTTTTTGCACTGCAAGAAAGTGCAAAGGGTGCTAAATATAAATGAAAACCAGGCACCAGGATTGTAGGAGAGGTGGGGGTAGAGTCTTACCTTTTAGAAATGTGGGTGTCGACTGAACAGCTCCTCTCCAAGCTATCCAAGCTAACAGTATGTTCTGTTACATACTGTCGGCATGTAACAGAAGAACATGCCGACAGTAAAAGCTTAATTGTATGAGTTGAAGGTCATGTGCTGTTTCCTCTTATGTATTGTCTGGAGGAAATGTATATTTTGGCAGAGGTCAGGTGAACATTAATACTGTGTGTTGGCTGACACCAGGTAAATAGTAATGTTAACTATTACACGTTCCTTCCTTAAATATTGACATTAGGGCCTCCGAACTCAGGTCTGGATCTCAAGCAACCCAAACTTCAGGGGCTTTGGGTTGCAGTGTTTTAGGAAGAGGGGTTTGCTGTAAAATTCAGGTCTGGGTTCGGATCCTGTACCTCCCTTGATCTGACAGGATTTTCCTGCAGACTCATCTGCGAGGCCTTGTCTACCATAAATAATAATAAGAAAAAAAATCCTATTTCTACTAGTACCGGGCTCAACTCCACCGGGAGTCCCCTGTGGTTTAGTGGTAGACTCCTTATCTGCTATACAGGAGACCTGGGTTTGATTCCTGGGCGTTTATATGTGTACAGCTGTGGAGGCACCAAACATCTGGACTCAGCCTAGCCTTTGGATCCTATCTCTATGGCTTAAATGGGGGGTGGGAGGCCTGGGTAGCCTCCACTCCCCCAAAACCTCCTGCTTTGGCATATGCGTTGAAGGTCTGGGTGACATCTCATGCATACCCCATGATCCGGATCAATGGTTACCAAAAAGCAACTCTGCTTGTGGTGGCAGTGATGAAGAGTGCTAGAGCAGAGACTCAGCTGGCGACAGAAGGCCAGGTACAGATTAGGGAACTAAGAGGGCTGCTTCTTCTTTTCATAGTACTTTTACAGCCTTTTTTTTTTGCACCATGTTAGCTTTGGGAGTCCCAGCAGTTCCATTTTTACATGTGAAAAGTCTTTTGTTTCCTTTGAACTTTCCTTATAGGGACTCTTATGTCACCGCTGCATTGACAGGGCAGCGTTCGTGGCAGCGTTTCAAAATCCAGTCACCTCTGTCAGTCAGTCATTGAATTAATAACAAAACAAGGACTGTTAGAGGTGTACCCAGCTAAAGTAGAACTGGAATTACAAGAGAACAACTTCTGGATGTGCCCAAGGGGAAAGCTGAATAAACAAGGGCTTTTAGCCCGTTCAAAAATGTGTCAAAATGACGTCTGCAAAATGTAATAATGGCTTAATAGAAACTCAGACTATACATTGTCCAGTAAAAAATGAACATAAATGTTAGGAAAATCTTTGTACTCCTAACAAGTTCCTCTGGAATCCATTATTTGACTTGGATTTCACCGGTTGTATGACGGGACCTTGTTTAATGTTGAGAGCCCGTTTCCCTAATTATTTCAGTTTACCTTTTTGATTTTCTCAGTGTGTTCATATCACGATGGCATTTCATCCTTCTCAGCTTTCGTTCTGTGGTCTCAGCGTGAGACTTGGACAAATCCCTCAGCAGATATAAATATGTATAACTCCATTCACTTGACTACTACTCTGCTGATTTGCCTCAAATCAGGGTCTGATCTTGCTCTAAACTCACACCTCTTTTTTTTTTTTTTGTCCTTTCCTTTATTTCTTGTTTTTTTTTTTCTCCTGCCTCTTACTTGACAAACTGGAGGAAGGATCATTGCACATGTCTTTCTACATGTCTTCAGGCTGAGAAATAGCATTGTTTTTGCTTGATAGTCCAGAAATCTGTTGTGTTGTGTTTTTAAAATAAAGCCTGGAGGGGAAAAAAACCCGTCAAAGTTTGTGTACTAGATTTTGCTCAGGCTGTTGCTTTAAAGAGCTATCGGAGATCTATTTTATGTTTTTGCAGCTGTATGGCTCTAATACAAGCACAGGGCCACTTATTGGAATTTCTGAGTGAACTTTTGTTTTTATAGGTGTGTAAATGTGTTATCGAAGGTATTTTGGCATTTTAACCAAAGACTTAAATTTTGTCGACTTGAGTTAAAAACGCAACTAACTTTTTTTTTGCCGAGCGGGGGGAAAAAAAACTGTGTTTACCCGACAGGTGCTCTGGGTTTTTGCAGTGAGCCTTTCAGCCAATTTATTTTACTAAGAGGTAGTTTGGATTAGAAATTAATAGCATAACAAGGACCGTTCTGCCTTCAGATCCATCAGTGCAAATTTGGAGCACAACTGTGGCAGTCAAGAGCTCTTCGGCATTTGCATCTGTGCGAGTGCAGCTGGGAACAAGGGTGTTCTCTTTGACTTTGGCAAGATCTATTGCAATATGCATCCTCCCAAAGTCAGCCTCCTTTGGATTTCACAGTATTAACGTCTTTTTGCCTATAAATGGTTTCATTTTCCTCTCTTGGAACAGAGGACCCTTGCTACCAACTGAAACCATGCAAATTACAGGTATAATTGTTAAATGATACCTTTTAATGTTTTAAGAGCTCAGCGTTACACGAAGGCAGCATGCCCTGTCTTATTCACCGGTAATCCTAGACACCGCGACTCACAGAATACTTCAATTTGAGAGGTCCCCGCT
This sequence comes from Alligator sinensis, assembly GCF_000455745.1. NCBI lineage: Eukaryota > Metazoa > Chordata > Crocodylia > Alligatoridae > Alligator > Alligator sinensis. Next base: position 2,588,130 of record NW_005841853.1, on the reverse strand, counting down.
ACAGCCATGGAGAGAGAGAGCAAAGTGCCTCAGGTGAGAGACGGGCTTCTCCTCCAACCTGTCAGCTGCCACTCAATTTTTATGATGAAAACAAAGGGTCCAGTTCAATGGGTAGCCTTGGCGCCTGGAGGAAGGGAGGGAAGTTGTTGGACCAAGCGATGAAAAGATTAGTT
>NW_005841853.1:2586346-2587926 GCF_000455745.1 Alligator sinensis | reverse complement strand
CTTTCCCTTCTTTTTTCCTTGCTTTCTGGGGTAGGGTAAATTTGACTAGCCTGCTTTCCTGAATGTCAGGGCTCTAGCGTGGAGCCAGACATCAGCGTTTGCATAGAGAAAGAGATACTTCTATAGAAATCGCCTGGCAATGCATTAACAACAACAAAAAAATCCCCTCTCGATTCTAATTTAAGGCATTTAAGGCCTGAGCCTCTGCCACGTTGCTCAGCAAGAGCTTTGCCACCAAGATCAAACGTTTTGTTTTCATGTGGCCCGTCTGTTGCGTTTCATTCCTGATTTGTCTTTACTCTGCTGGAATTTAGGCCATGTTTTATATGCCTCTTATTACTCTTGGCACTCTCCTCTGCAGTTTGTCGCCATCTTTCTTACAGTGCAATGCCCCGATCTGGACACCCTACTGCAGTTGAGGTCTCAGCAGGGTGGAAGAGTTTTCCTCTCTTGCCCGTTACATGATGCTCCCGCTAATACAGCTCACCCTGACAGTTGCCTCTTTTGCAGCAGCATCATATTGCTGACTCATAATTGGTTGTGCTGAAGTCTGCAAACCCTGCAGATACTACTGGGTTTCTATATGAGGATGAATAGGTTGCACTGCTGATGTTCTCTGAAAGGCATTTCTTGATGGAGAAATGCATTTGGAAGCTTCAAAAGGAAGAGAAACACTACCAGGAAGTGGCCTTTCCCTCTTCCTCTCCCCACCCCACTCTTTTCATCTTCATCTCTTCTCTCTGCTGCCTCCTCTTCCGTTTCTTCACATTCATTTCATTGTCGTCATTCATTTTTCCCCTCCTGCATCTCAAAACTTGTGGAAATGGGCTAGCTAGGAGCCTGCTCTTGCAATTTGGCTACTGAGACATGGCTGAGAGCCCTGGCAAAGAAAGATGTGCAGATTGGTCACCAAAGCTGGGAGTTTTTTGCAATAGTGTGAATCAAAGGAACTCCTCATGCAAGTGTGGAAGCAAAGGGGACATCTCATTACACGCTGCAGCTTGGTTTAATCAGGGATAATCCTGCTTTGAGCAGGAGGCTAGACTAGGTGACCTTGTGATGTCTCTTCCAACCTTACTGCCCTATGATCCTAAACCCTGATCATGGGGATTCAGATGAAAGGGCATTTTTTGGATTTTCAAGGCAGCCCATGTCAGTCATGAAGGCTGGCTCGAGACTGCAAGATCTGCCCCTCTACTCATTGCAATCTGTTGCAAAAAGCTGCTTATGGAGTGAGCTCCTACTTCATGTACGTGTCTCACTGTCTCTGGTTGCAAGTTAGTAGATACATATGACTGCGGCCAGTAGGATGGAAAGATGCAGGAATCATAGTTTCATAGTTGATAGGGTCGGAAGGGACCTGAGCAGATCATCAAGTCCAACCCCCTGCCATGGGCAGGAATGACTGCTGGGATCAAATGACCCTGGCTAGGTGATTATCTAGCCTCCTTTTTGTCACAACCCAAAGGGTGTGATTTTTGTTTTTGTGTGTGCTTTGGCACCACTGAATTATTTTCCCGCCAAATTGTAGCTTTCTTTGCAGGGTGCATTTCTTCTTTGCAGCACAGAAATGCTCGTTG
>NW_005841853.1:2553530-2586297 GCF_000455745.1 Alligator sinensis | reverse complement strand
GAACACCAGGAGGAGGAGACTTCACGCTGTGTGAAGATCTCTAAGCGCTGTGGAACCTATTGGACCCAGTGCATTTAAAGCAGGCAACAGGGGTCTGCCTCTAGCCTCTCTCCGTCGCCGAGCGCAAACCTCGACGTATCCCTCTCCCTGCGTGCAAAAAAAAGGACCCATGGAGCCTAGCAAACTTCGTGTGAGTGAATCGTGAGTGAACAAAAGGATCCACGGAGCCTCGACAACTCCGTGGGAGTGATCGAGTATTGTCAGAGTCCTCAAACGAGGGTTTAAGCGGAGCTGTGCCTGGGAAACTGTCCAGCCTGCACCGCGACCATCTTCGGTGTAAGTAAACAATCTTGAATCAACCATTATGCGTCCGTGCCTAATTCCAGCGTGTCGCCTGTTCTCTCCGACCCAGCGAGCCCGGGCTGCTGGCCACAGCCCGCGCGGCGCGAAAAAGGGCCCGGATCGCTCCCCGCCGCCCGCACATGGCGATGAGGATGGGATCTGGAGACGGCCTGCACACTTTTGAAGACCCCCAAGGTTGGAGCAAGCACTAGTTCCCTTGGAAGTTGGTTCCAGCTCCTAGCCGCCCTGAATCCCTGAATCCAAGACTTTATTCATGCAAGTCATTCTTGTGCAGATGTTTTTTCAATCAGTCATGCTACCCAGATGAAGAAGGAGCTACTTGGTCATAGGCCATGCAGGATCAAGCCATGTAGAGTCATAGTGCTGGAAGGGATCTCAAAAGTCATCTTATCCAACCGACTTGTAATATGCTCTTCCACAGTAGTGGGAGGTTGGCTGGCAAGATGAACATCACCTTGACTTTTATCCTTCTAGACTGATGGATCTTTCCTTGGTTCGCCTGTTCTTTCCTCTGCTTTCAGCGGCTGTGCTCTCCTCCTCCTCTGTTATATCATAACTGACAGTGGTGCTCAGTGCTGATGAGTCAAGACTCGGTGTGACCCCAGCTACATATTTGTGGATAATAAATTCAGATCCCGAGCGAACACCCATCTCGCGGCAGACGGGTACCAGGCGGGCGTTTGAAATGTGGGACGGGAATTCACTCAAAGGATGCTGGGCCTATAATTTACAAGCTCCTGGTGTATATTATTTTTAAATGCTTGATTCATTAACACTTTTCTCAATGTTAAAAGTGGTTCATAAATCGATTGGTAGCCAGGAAAAATGAACAGCAATGAGGTCATTACAGTCGGAATGGGCTCATTACCATGCCAACTGTCAAAACTTTTTCAAGCCAGGTTTTTTTTTTCCCCTCCCTCTTTTTGAATCAGGGGCTGTCAGGCTCAGGGTCTTTTGATGTGGATGTCTTTGGCATGATGGGAGGAGGGGAAGAGAGAGAGTCAGCGCTTTAAGAAGGGGAGTATGAGATCGTCTCTTGCATCTAAGCTCTGCTTTAGTTATTACTCCTTGATTGTGTGGGATGATGAGACTGTGCTAGCCTCAGATGAAACTTGAGGTAATTTTAATGGATGCCCTTGGGGACCATGATCCCTAAGAGGATCTGCATAGCAAAGCTCTATTATAACTCCTTCCCACCCCACCACAATCTGCCTCAGGGATCGGCACTGGTGCAAGGACAGGCTGTCCCAGTGGAAAGTCATTTTTAGTCAGTGAACTTTCCTGGGGCTGTGCTGGAGTGAGAGTCCATCTGCATGGTCCTTCCTGAGTTGTGCCATAAAGAAGATGGAGCATAATTGAGAATCTGCCTCCAGAGTTTCCCATCCCAAGTTGATGGGCTGCATTCTGGTTTCTATAATGCAGCCAGCCTGGCAAGGGACCAAACGGTGCTAAAGGGGAAGACATCCTGCCGAAGGAATAATGATATCCTTGGAGAAAGTGAGGTGAACACTTTGAAGGGAGTTCAAGGAACAAGATGAGTTTAGTTCAGGCTTCTCTCTGGATTAGTGAAGATCAGTACGTGCTTTGGTGCAGGGACTTTGTCTTTGGACCTTTCACTGGAGCCCTCCCATTTGGACTGGGGATTCTCATGGTGATTTGGGACCCTACCTTCAAACCACTGGTTCCAGCCCAGTGACATATTGATATGATCTTGGTATCCCACATGACCTAAAAAAGTTGAATCCAGGCATGAGCTAATATTATGTATGCCTGTATCTGACTATGATGGAATAATGGAAGAGTAAAGCTACACAATGTGGTGCCTTTTGCACCTCTCATCCTGTTGGAAGTAAGGATCTGCCTGGTAGGGGGCTAAGGATTTTACTGATCTTATAAATGGAAATTTATAAAGCAAAGGGGACATCTTCACCTGTTTCACCCCCTTACCTCCACTTTGCCCCTGCCAGGACCTGCAGGAAATTCTGGTCTAGCTGTAACTTTTATGTTGGCGTGTGATAAACTCTTTTGAGGCTTATAGTCCTTTAGCTAAACTGTTTGCAATGCTTGTTTCAGCACTAGTTAATTAAAGAAGTATGGATGTTAGAATGGGAAAAGCCCTGTTGCCCAGTAGCTTGACTCATTAGCCAAAATTTTTTTTTCCACCAGCCATGATGCAAGAACGCAGATGCCAGGTACTTTGCTCTTCTCACATGCAGAGATTGCATTAATTTTGCGATTAATTCCATATCCAAGTGGCCTAGGAACTGCCGTGTGCCAGTTGAACTACCTCTTTCTGGCGGCTCCTTTTAGCACTCAGTTTAGGGTTGAATAAATGTTTCATTATCTGTTTGAGAGAGATGCTTGCGTTCATGTTCTATGATACAATGAAGAGCGAGGCAGCAAGAGCAGCACATTTGCTCTTTAGTGGCTTCCACATCAAGTCAGCTCAGCATGCTTTTTCCACGCTGTGGACTGCATCCAGGAGCTGAAAGGGAAACTGCATTCTTTGTTCATCATTGAATGAGCCAGAACCAAACACAGGCTCATTAAAACCAAACAAACCCAAAGTTTTTTTTTCCTCCCTCTCTTGCCCTCTCAATCAAGTGTTCATCCATAGCAGTATCTGAACACCCAGCTAGAACCAGATCTGAACTTTGCAGCTCAGCCTTTTTTTATTAAACACCAAACCAAAACTCTGGATTGAAACTGTTTTGCAAAGTTTGGATACCTGCAACTTTGCTATGAGCAGCTTGGTCCCATCAGCTGTCATCTGTTGTAAAATTTTCTTCGACTAGAATTTATTTGCCGAGGCAGAATGAATTCAACTTGGGGTGACGTGCAGGCATTACGTAGATTGACCTAACTAGGGTTAGGTCAGGCAAAAAATGGCCAGGCTGACCTAACTTAATTCACCTAAGGAGGTGCACTATGTAAAGTGGGTTAGCCTGTGCCTGATTTAACCAAATGTGGACGTTTCTGGAGCACAGTCCTGGGGCTGGGAAAGTCCAACTACTAGCTCCTTCCCTGGGGCTGAGCTTTTCCTAACCCTCCCTTCTGACCAGGCTATTTTTGTAGCCCTCTGACCCCCACACCCTCAGGCAGACACCCCTCCCATTGACCCCCATCCCTGATCCCACCAAACCCCTGTTAGCCCTTCCCCGCTCCACTCCCATGGACTTAGATCTGTTCCTAGAGCGGCACTGGCAAATGCGTGTGCAAGCAGGCACCCGATCTATGATCATATGGCTTAAAGTAAGTAGTGTGATCATAGATTGGGTCCTGCAGCTGTGTGTGCGCACCCTTAGTCTCTTGTAGTTGAGCTAAGCAGAGTAAACACTGTTTTTTTATCAGCACAGCACTGTGATATGACTCAAATAACCATGGAACAGCTCTCTTGAGTAAAAAAAGGACATAACCACTTCTCTATTTATAGATGCAGTAGCTGGTTGGTTTTATTTTTGAAGTCTTTTGGTAGCACATTAGCTAAGGAGTTCTTGTGGCATTTGTGCAGTTAATTAGTATATCACACCTCTTGTTCAGCAGTACGAATGGCACGGGAAATTGGCCCTGGAGATTAAAACCACCTCTTATTTGGCTGTTTTGGTGAAGCGGCTTTTCTGAGTCCTTACATAGGTAGATCTTAAGGGCCTCTGAGTTCATAGTGAAATCTTGTTAAGGCAAGATAGAAAGGTTAATTTGTGAGGCAGGAAATAGTTATTTGTCCTGGGATTTCTCTTCTAAAGGTATGAATGTCAATGTTTCCTGTTTTCTTGTTTTTTTTTTTTCTTAAAGTTTAGCAGTTAACATGTTGTTTACCCAGAGTCAAAAAAGAAAGGAAAATGTCTCATTCCTTGCTTATGCTAGAAAAAGAATAAGCGGAATAGGCTATCCTGCATAGTTTTTCTAGTGTTTTGAATACAGAGATATAGAGGTTGGGTTACATTTTCCTACTTATAAGATAAAATACAGAGACCAGAACCAGAGAGCCTTAGCCACTAGGGTACAGAGTAATACTCATTTTCTGCTCTCTGGTTGCATGAGTCTGCAGGTCTTTGCTGCACCGTCCCAACAGCAGCAGAAGACGGGGCCCTGCCCTGTGCCCCCTTACCTCCACTTTGCCCCTGTCAGGACCTGCAGGAAATTCTGGTTCAGCTGGACTTGTCTCCCCGCACTGCCTCCCCATCACTTTTATATCACCTTAAGCATCTTTTTTGAGTTTTATTATCAGGTTCAGGCCCCTTGTGACCCACGGCAGTGTCCTCTGACTTGCATGCTCTCCAGAGAGGGAGCTGAGCTGCTTTCCTTGTGGACAGCAAAGTAGGGGGAAGGAGGCAGGGGAGGGGGGACTAGTACCTAATAGTTAGGCTCTGCAGACCATGGTGCAGCTGCTTGCAGCTTGCAGCTTCTCCATTGTTTGCTGTGAGCAGCCTGGGCTTTGTTGTGGGTGGCAGAGGCCTGCCCAGGGCGTGGGCTGCTCGTGGCAGGTGGTGGGGAAGCTGCAAGTGGCTGCACTGGGGTCCACTGAGCCTAGCTATAGGTACTAGTCCCCTCATCTTCACTCCTCCCTCCATCCCTCCTTCCCACCTTCCCTGCTGCCTTCCAGGTCCTACTGGGATACCGCGTGGCTTCCCTCCCCTCCACCCCTTCCCTGCTGGACTGCACCCCACCTGGTACTAAATGATAACTGGTAAGTCATAACTGGTTGTCACTGGGTTTGTCAGTTAAATCATTTAACCGTTCACATCTCTAGGAGTTAGGAGATGGGTGCTGACTTCTCAGACCGGGCTGTTTCTGGGCATGCCCAGGAGCACAACTCCAGGGAATAGAGGACCTTTGAATTCAAACCTAGTGGGCTTAAGTGATAGTTGGGCACTGATGGCAATGTTGGACTTAGGCACCTCAACTCCTTGCTTTCAGCACCCATATCCGTTATTGGATCTAGCCATAAGTGACTTACCCAAGATAGCACAGGTAGTCAGCAGCACAGTAATCCAGATAGCTGGGCCCAGTGCTCCTGAGTTCTAGATCTAGGAGATTACCCACAAAACTTCCTCTTAATGTAGGCTGAGCCTTGTGGGATGCTCCACAAAGACTTCCCTAATGAGTTTAATGCCCAGTGGATTTTTCCCTTTCCCTTCCCCATTTATTACTGCAGCCTCTTCTAAGTGCAATACTGCCACACTGCTCAACTTTGAGCTAAGCTTCAAAACTCACAAAGGTCTTCAGAGGTGCGAAATATGTTGTCCTGCTCTCAGCTGCCATGAGGTTGCATAGATGATCAGGAGATTTTTTCCCCCCCAATTTTCAATACATAAACACTAAGTGAACGAGATCCATGTTTTGGGCAGTTTTCAGTCTGCTTTTATCCTGTTTCTGATACTCCAGTCCCTCAGCTTATAGTTTTATGCTGTCAGCTTTATACCCCAGGAATGACACAGGAATAAAACTGGGACGCAGCCTTCCACCTTCCAGTCTCTGAATTGCAGTGAGGCGACTTGGACAGACAGGGCTGGGTGGCAACTCCTGCCGGAGACTATAAACACTATTCCTTCTCGTGCTTTCCTTGTGGTACTCTCAAGGTGGATTAAAATGAGATATGGATCTGTGTCACTGGAACATGTATAACACATTCAGAGAGCACAAGAAGTTCACCTTTTCAATAGGCAATTCAGAGCCTGTGACTTGTTAATGGCACAACCTGCCTTAATGAAAAGACCTTACAATGTGCCATTTATACAAAACACCACAATTTTATTTTGTGAAGGGATTTCATATACAATATATTCTGAATCCTCATTCTGTCTAGTTGGGCATTTTTGTTTTCATCTCTGGGCCTAATTCTGATGAGGCTTTTTATTAAATTTGCCACTATAAATCCACTGCACTTGATATAGTTACAGGAGAAAAAACTAGAATAAAATAGTAATGAATCCAGCTCTTACCTTTTCTTTGCATTTGGTTACTGCCTCAGTTTCTCTTCCTGTTCTTTTCTATTACTGCAAGAGTGTTGTTGTAGGCATGATGGTCCAGAAATTATGTGAGAGGCAAGGATTTTTTAGGGCAGTATCTTTTATTGAACCAATTGTGTAGTTGGGATAGAGTCAGACAAGCTTTCACATGCAAGATATTCTTCATCAGGTCATCAGTTTTTTTTCAAAGCATTTTCTGAACCCTCTTTGAACTCTGTCAGTGATGCTTCACGTGTTCACCAACTTCAAGGCCAGAAGGGATAATGAGGTAGGCTATTTTACTTTGCACAAGCCAGACACTTTCACCTGGTGGTTCCTGATTTAGCCCATAACTTGTGATGATTAGAGAAAAAGGCACCCACCCCAAAGTGCATAGCTTGGTGTCCTAATGAATCTAATAGTGACCCACAGTTCTAGATGTGACCATTGTAGGTCCAGATCTGGATCTAAATTTCACTTGATTATATTGTGCTAATATGTACAACCAGAGCAGTAAATCTGCATCTCTTGTATTCAAACCTGCATCTCTCTCCTTGTTTATACCCTGGAGCCAATTTTATCCTTTGCTTCAAGCAGCATAGTGGCCATGCCTGTATCTTGCCGTGTGGCATGTCTCGTGTAGGACAAGAAGAAGGAAGGGCAAGGAGGAGCTCTGTGCAGAATTGTGTATAGAGAAGCTTGAGGGTCTTTGGGCTGATTTTTTTTTTAAATAATGGCTTTCTTTCAGCCTACTTCACAAAGTCTGTAGCCCTTCTCTGTCTCTTCCACACATCTAGTATTGCCCTCCTTCCTTTCCCTTCACACAGTCTTGTTGGTGTTGGCATTCAAATCTTCTTTGTAGCTCCTTTGTGTCTCTGGGTCACTGCCTTTGCTACTCATTTCAGATCTTAGGTGGATGGATATATCATTTTTCTCTCTGGCCTATGGACAGGTCTGTTTTCTCCCTCTTTGCACCATTGCTTTTTTAATGGCCTGCGAGTCCTTGAATGCAGTATTTGACTCTGCTTTCTGGTGTTGTCTCACCCTGACTAACTTTTTGGCACTTCATGGTCAGCTCCTAGTGAGGAAGTATGAGAAAAGAGGGAATTATGAGCACCACATTGAGCCGATGGGATGCTTCGTACATGGGAAGGGTGCGGGAAAGCATAAAGGCTTTATTCATATCATGTTAGCCTGTGCCAGTAAATGCACAACTCCTCAATGGAGAGACTGTGAACCCTGTCACAAGGAAAATGGGAATGAGAGACCTCACAGCGCCACGTAGTAAAAGAGTAGTCATATGCCAGGGGGAATGACTAGAAATCAGACTTCCTACCGTTTCTTTTCAGGGGCTATATGGAGAGAGAAGAACGTGCCTCCATCCACTGTAACTTGAGAAGACCTGGCAGAGAACGAGACATTAATGGAAATGTGCGTCGCGGCAGCAGACAGCTCTGCTCCCGAGTGCCCAAGGTTGGAGGACGTATTCTTCTTCCAAGAGCTGACTTGACTGTGGTGCAGAAGTATTTTCATTGGGAGAAAAGAGGGGATGCTAAAGAGCTCTATGATTTAACAAAGGCAGAACAAGACTCGGGGATTGGAAGTTAAAGGCAGACAAATTTGAATTAGAAATGTGGCATTGATTTTTTAGCAGTGAGTGCGACTGACTTGTGGGACAGACTGCCAAGGGAAGTGGTGGATACTCTGCCTTTTGCCCTCTCCCTAGCAAGGCTGGATGCTTTTGCAGAAATTATGCTTTCAGTCCAACACTGAACTCAACATTGGGGGAACTGAGAGAGATCCCGTGCCTGCGTCATCATAATGTGACATGAACAGTCATGGAGTCATGGCTGGATTCATGACATAGCAGTCCCTTTTGGCCTTAAAATCGGTGAAGCTTTGCCAGAACAAGCCCCAGCTCAACACGTGTGCTAGTAGCAATCCAACTCCAAAAACAAAACGTTAGGCGTCGTAGAGAAATCAGATGGAAAATTACACAGAGGCTATGACAACATGATATAAAGCAATGTTAAGTCTTCAGCTGGATGGATGCAATTGGCCTCCAAAGTGACAGAGAAGGACAAGGGGTTCGGAGAGTGAGAATGGTGATTCCCCAGAGAATCGCAGCACTGAAGGGACCTCAAGAAGTCATCAAGGCATCCCCTTTGCTCCTCGGGTACCCAAACCACCCTTGACATGTTCGTCCAACTTGCGCTTACAACTGCAGTGAGGCGGGGAGGGGGCAGCGGTTCCACACTCTCCCCACGCAACTTCTTTCTGGGTTAAACTCTCTTTAGCACTAGCAAGTTTCCCACCCTAATAACTCCCCTAAATCTACCTCACTGCAAATTGACTTAGTTGTTTCTTGCTTTACCCTCAGTAGATGTTGCAAAGAATTAATCGGCATCCTTTCTGTAACAGCTTTTTGCATACGTGAAGAGTGTTTTCATGTCACCTCTCGGTCTTTCCTTTTCTAAATGACCTGACTTCTTCACCATTTCCTCATAGGCCAAGTTTTCCCAACCTCTAATCTTCCTGTTGCTCTCTAGGCAGTCTTCAGTTTCTCTACATTATTCTGAAAATGTGATGCCCCAAACTTGACCCAAGGCTCCAGCTGGTGTCTCACTAGTGTTGAGAAAATTAAATAATTACTTTATTTCTTAAGTAATAATTACCCTTGTCTTAGATATAACAATTCTGTTCATACTTCCCAGAATGACATTTGCTTTTTTATTTTGGAAACAGCATCACATTATTGATTCATACTCCGTTTCTGCTTGACTATAATCCCCACATCCTTTCTTGCTGCCTACTCAGTCATTTCCCATTTTGTATTTGTGCATTGAATTTCTCTTTCCCAGGTGCAGAGCGTTACACTTGTTTATTGAACCTCTTCTTACTGATTTTCTCCATCATATCTAGATCATTTTGATTTTAGTTCTGTCCTCTAAGGTGCTTACAGTGCTTCCCAGCTTGGTGTTCTCTGTAAAATTTGTAAGTACATTTTCTAGTCAATCATTCCTGTCATTAATGAAAATACTGAATAACACTGAGCCAGGACACACCTCTGTGACATCCTGCTTGATATGTCTTCCCCATTTGAAGAAAAATGTTCTCAAAGAGGAGTTTGCTGTCAATCACTTGTGCACCACTTCATGGTAGTTTGGTCAAGACTATCTTAGTTAGTCTCACAAAAATGATGTTGAGGGCCTTTAAAGTCCGTATCTATAATGTGTACTGTTTCCACACTGTCCATTAGGCCAGTTGTCCTATCAAAGAAGAAAATCAAATTGTTTTGACATGATTTATTTCTGATAACTCGGGGTATTTATCACCATTTTATACTGTAGGCTTATTAAATTAATTGTTTAATCATTTGTTTCTATGTTTTTCTAGAGACTGCCTGGTCTATAATTCCCTCGGTTTGTCTTTTTTCCTCCTTTTAAAAAATATGTGACCTTCTCTAATTGTCAGGGACTTCACCCATTCTCCATAAACCCTCCAAAATAATTTGAAGGAGGATCACAAAGGTAAGAGCTATTTAGTACAGAGGGAACTTAAGAAAGGAAGACCGTGATGGAAATTAGGAATGGTGTAGAGCAATGGTTTTCAAACTTTTTTGGTCGCGTACCCTTTTACCTGCAAAATATTGCTGCTTATGCTCCCTACACCAGACAGGCCTCTGCATTTTCATTCTCCAGGAAGAGAGTAGACACCAACGTCAACGGATAGCAATGACATTTCTCACTGTACGTCGACCAGTCAGAAGGTCTACCACCATAATTAAAGTTTAGCTATGTAAAACCACTGGTTTACAGAATGAAGGTTTTCTCTGACAATACAAGGACAAGGTGACTTTTGGCCAATTAGAAAGGCAAAAAGCTTAAGACAGGTCAAATGAAATACTTTTTAAACAGCATACATTAAGTTGGCAGAATTGATTGCCAAAGCTAGCAACACGCTATTTAGGACGTTATGGCTGTTTCCACAGAATGATTTTCCATTAAGATCCAGGGTTGAACAGTTCTTAAAGAAAAAAGTGAGGTGGTTATTTGTACTGAGCAGCCACAGCAAAATTAGAACAATAGAAAAGATTGGAAGTGATTAAAAAAATCCTCTACTTAGTATAATATAATCTGTATTTTCCTCTATGGGCAGTTTAGTCAACCATTTTGAGTTTCCTTGCACTTATCTTTGATGCTTCTCATCACACCAGGTGTCAGGACGATAGACTAGATGAACCAGTGGTGCAACCAGATGGGCTGGGCAATGCTTTGGTTTCATTATAGTCTTGAGTTTTTATTTTCTTGAGCCTCTTCTGGGGTTCATTGACACTGATATTTAGGGTCAACCATGGTCACCCTCAGCCATCCAAAGTCCCATCTCACTTCACGGTCTGCTCCAAAGCCATCCACATAATGCTTCCTTTTACTGGAGTGGAGCCAATCTAGGAATGAGTCAGTAGACTATCTATCTCTTCTTCTATGCTTGCCTGTAATTGTGGGCAATAGAGGCAGGAGGTGGGAGCAGAAAGGCTAGGATGCAGATTCGGTACCTGACCTTCATCAGAGTTTCTGGGATAAGGCTGGAGAATTGCTGGTGGGCATGCTCTCGAGGGTGGTCCTCCTAGTATTGAGCTAACACAGACATACACTATATTAACCTATTCACTCTGACTGCATTATTTGCCTGTGCTTCCTCTTTCTCCTCTAAGGGTAGAAATTCTTTCATGTTTTATTCTGTTCAATCAGCCCTTGCATACCACTTTTAGCATCAGTCAAATCTGAGAGAAATAAAACATTGTTGCTTAAGAAATATAAAGAAACAGCAAACACAAAGCATAGCATTAGATTCTCAACTAGTGTAATTGCAGCCTAATACGATGAGGCATAATTACTCAGATTATTGGCTATAAACCCAACATTCCCATAGCCTTTCTTAGTAAAGTGGTGCACATAAAGGATTTTTATGTTCAGTGGCTGCAAACACATGTACACATGTGCATGCATGTGTGTGCACACACACACACACACACACACACAAAAAGCATTTTGCATCCAGTTGATCCAAAATGCACATTTTTTTTTCTGAGTAAAAAAGAAAAAAGATGGGCCAGAAGCATGGTGGGTCAAACCAAATCATTTCGTTCACCCAGAAATAACACACACTGTTTTATTTTTGGGCATTTTATCCTCCTTTTCCTCCTAAAAATAAAAAGTAGGTCAATCTTGAAACGAAAATGTCTTTCAAAACTGAAAACCCCAATATTTTCATTTAAAATATGATGTAATAGCCACATATGCCAAATTTGTTTCAGCTTATCAAAACTACATTCTTTGCCTAACTTACAAAATGTTTCAGCCTGGCCTTGGTTTTCAGTTTTCAGACTTTCATGTCCCGTGGACCTCAGAAGGGCTGGGATGGTACAGGGGCCACCCTCCATTTCCCAGCAGCTCTGGTGGGGGCAGCTCCTTCTGGCTGCAAGTGACCCAGACCCAGCCTCACCATCTTGGCATCCTGATCCATCTGCCCAGTGTTGTCAGCTGTACAATAATTATTGTATTCATATGCTAATTTCAACACTTGTATGATGTCCAATCAATAATAGTAAAAGTGTTCGAAAAGTGCAATAACCTTTGAGGCAGCTCATTGATGCAGCATATGCAAAACCCAACTCACTCTTGGGTAGTCTTAACTGACTTCTGGGTTTGCTTCAGCGCTTTCTTATGACTACTTGGTTCAAAATAAAGGAATATTTCAATGTTGACCCAGTTCTCACTCACTCAGTAGTTACAGTGAGCAATATAAAGTAAATAAGATGACTTATTTGCATACTTATTTGCATATTTCCCAATGTACAGTGGTTTTTCAGTAAATAGTATGATTTTAAGCTGCCAATACAATCATTTCATATTTAAGACCTGGCATTGCTGCATCTGCCCCCACACCCACTGCTGGGGGCAGGACCCATGTGGGCAGGCCACGTGGCTGGGATGGGGCCGCAGGCTGGTGGAGAGCGGAGTCTGGGAGCAAGATGGGAAGGTGACGCTGGGGAGACCCCGCTATCTTGAGATAGCGACAGCATAGACCCGGGGCAGAGCTTGGATCCACTGCCGGATCCCCCTATGATGGGCACGGTTTCCACAGGCAGGGACATGCGGGGAGATCATGGTGCTGCCTTGGGCTCAGCCCCACACTGTTACCAACACAAGATCCAGGCCCTGGTCCTGGACACAGCTCCCTGCCTGCCTGGGGCCCCAACCTATCTGCCTGGCTGAGCACCCTGCTTACAAGGGACAGAGCTACAATGTGCTCCCTGCATGCCCTGGCCTGCTGCAGGGGTGTACAGGCAGCAGATCATGGCTGTGCCCTGGGCCCTGGTTCTCGAACCTGGGGCGTTACCATCCCACGACCCTGCCCCTTGATCCCAGCCTTGCCCGTCTGTCCTGCTCCCAAACACTGCTCTCCGTCTGCCCGCAGCCCTACACCACATAGAGGGTTTGGTGAATTGTTGCGTGAGGGTGGAGGTATGGTGGGGGATCTGACCTGGCCTGCAACAGCTCAGCAAAGCTCCCTATGTGGTCCGCAGGCCCAAATAATTGCCCAACCTCTTTTCCAGGCTTAGTATCAGAGTTGAAGTGAATCTGGTTGATTCACTGACAAAATCCCTTTCATCTGACTCCCTTTTCCTAATCTCCCTCTGTCTGTCTGCCCATCCAGCACCCGCGTATTCAGCAATCATTCTAACGTATGTCTGCGAAGTGTTTAACATGTTGTGGGTACTGCCACAAACAGCAGAGGGTAATAATCAGCTTCACTTTAATGATGTGATGGAAAATCCCTCACTGGTCTTGCCATGCCCAGCTGAGTCCCTTCCCCCTTGGATCACAGAATTAGGCTCCCTTTTGCTAGCTGTCCTTCTGACCCTCTGCCTCTTTCCTTTGTGGCTGCCCAGTGGGCCAACTTCAGGAGAAAGTTGGAAGATGCTTACAGTCATATTGGGCTTATAACTTGTGAGCTTGTCTTGCTGTTGGGACATAGGAGGTGTGAGTTCAAAGCTCCTGAGGCTAAGGGTGGGGAGATCTCCAGAACTGAGGGCCCCTATGTCCTGGGAAAGTGCTGTAACCATTAAACTATTTAGGGAGGAGGAGCAGCAGCTTTATCCTGCTGTCCATGTAGTTGTCTAGCTGTTTAGATGAGAAGCCCTGCTAAGATGTATATACCTCATAATCTAACATAATAGTTAATAAGACAGGAATCACATGTGACTTTCCTTCAATTATTACTAATATAATTACTGAGGTTTACCAACGTTGACCTAAAATGAGTGCATATCACAGAGGTGTCAAACCTCAACCAATATGTTCTCAACATGGAACTCATAAGCAGTGAGATGACTATTGAATTTCAAGCATTCATGGAAAAAACCTTAGGAGATGTTGGGTTGAAAAGACAATTTCTTGTGTGTTCAACATATTTCCTTTATATTCATTCTCCCCTTATCTTCCTTTCTTCTTTCTTTGGCTCTTCCTCATAGGGTTGGAAGTTTGGTAGGGCTGGGGGACAGTCCTACATTCTACACACTCCCGTATGTTGACTACAACCTCATTCTTCCCTCATGTCTACTTATTTAAGTATTTATAGTAGCCTTGGAGTGTTGTAGCCAGAGTGGTCCAGGAAATACATGAGAAGCAAGGGATTTTGGTGATTACTTTTATAGGTTCAACTGTTTAGCTGGGAAAGATGCTATATAAACTCTTGGGCACAAAGTGTACTTCTTGGGCACTTCAGGTACTTCTTTCCTAGACTTAAGGAAGGGCACTCTGTGCCTGAAAGCTTGTCTAACTTCTCTGCCAGCTATATAGTTGGTCCAACAAAAGATACCCTCAAAACTCCTTGTCCCTCTAACCAAACCCCCTCAAAACCCCTTGTCCCTCCTTGTCCCTCCCTGTGCCTTTCATCACCGTATTGTCCGAGTAGTTTACCATTTATTATATTATCCTCATTTTACAGATAAGGAATGGAGGGGCAAAGACATTAAGAGAGCTACCCATGGTCACATAGGGAATTTGTGGTTCATCTGGAAATGTACTCCATGTCCCTTCTTTCCTTGCCCCAGTGTGTCCGGGGCAATGGACTCATGTCAATGGGATTACACTGTGGCAGCACCAAGCAAACAAGAGGGTAACTGCAACTTGAGAGACTCTATGCTGAGGGTTGTGTTTGTGTGCGAGTGCACGCACCTTTTTCAAGCCTTCCTCCTGGGTGGGCAGGATGAGAGGTTGTGTCTTTCACTAAAAGCTCCAAAGTAAAAGGAACAGCATGCAACAAGCCCTGCAATGTCTTGTGAACCTACTGACTTGCTGTGAGCTAAATGCTGCCTTTTAACGACTAGAATGACAGGTTGCTCTCAGCTGGGCATTGCAAGACCAGTGAGAGATTTTCCATCACATCGTTCAAGTGAAGCTGATTATTACCCTCGGTTGTTTGTGGCAGTACCCACAACAGGTTAAACACTTTTCAGACATAAATTAGAATGATTGCTGAAGATGCAGGTGCTGGATGGGCAGACAGACAGAGGGAGAACAGGATAAGGAAGTCAGATGAAGGGATTTTGTCAGTGAATCAGTCAGATTCACTTCAACCCTGATACCAAGCCTGTGTTATTCAATGAAAGGACTTGCATAGGCTTTGGTGAAGATTGGGTCAGGGTCCAAATGGCGCATGGCAATGTAACAAATACAGCATCACACTCATTCCTATATAACACCATCAATCTACATCACAGATGCGTCAGAGGGGACCACTTCTATAGAGATTCATTTTCTATGCATGGCTTTCAGGCTTTGGAATAGATATGCAGAATAAGCCCGCTGCTTGTGGTATTGGGGGTGATCTTTACAATGCAGACACCTGTCCACTAGGAAGTACACGGAGACCACCAAATGCACCTCAGCAAATCTCTTCCCCTGCTGATTAGATACACACTCACTTGTGTTAGGCTGAGCACTGTGAATGCTGGTGGTATTTTTGAAGTTGCTCCCTCCCTCAATATACATGTACCCTGTGTTGGGGCTCCTTTCCTGCCCCTCACAGGAACTTGAAGCTGAACAAAGCCGTGAGGAACAGCAGAGGGATGACTGACAGCAGAGTTATTGGAAAAGTGCTTCTTAGGTCCAGGCAAGGGAAGGTTGTGGGACGCCCGGTCCTGGGAGGTGAGTGATAGCTCAGAAGGCAGCAAGGGCAGATGGAACAGAGCCAGCTAAAGTTGGTTTAAGCCAGCTCTTCTGTATTTGCCTTACAGCATTTAAAACTTAAACCCTGCTCCACCTCTCTCCCAGCTAATCTATCATCTCACTTGTCATCCACCTAGATACTATTATAGGAGGTCAACATATTTATAGACAATTACACATATACATATTAGACCAATCGACAAACCTGCCTTCAGAGTGAGGATCATATCTTGTATCCTTTTAAGAGCAGAAGTCATCCCACTGATTTCAGCAGGGCTACTTGTGATCTTGAAATTAAGCCTGTGCACTATTCTTTGCAGAATGAAGGCAGGCCAAGTTCTTTGGGTAGACGTGGTATCTTTTATTAGACCAACTGTGTGGTTTAAAAAAAAAATTCATGGCAAGCTTTTGGGCACCCTTCTTCAGGCATGGGGAGTTGCTGCTGTTCTGAGACTCCAAGAAATGAAAGAAGCTAAAAAGTGTGGCAGGATGTCAGTGAAAATGTAAACAGGTAGAATTAGAAAGACAAAAGGTGAGGCAGAGAGGTGAAGCAGATGGGGGAAGGGGAGGGGGAAGAGAGCAGGGGAGAAACGGCTGAAGGGAGACAGTGCAGTGACAGAGTACAAGGTAGAAAAGAGGCTGTCAGGCAAGTACATGGTGAATCAGATGTCAGGCAGGTTATAACGGGTCATAAAACCAGTGTCTATATTAAGTCCATGATTTTTTGTATCCAGTAGACTTATGAAGTGAAGTTCGTAGGCTCGTCTACAGAAGGTGTTTTGTAAGTTCCCTTTGAGGATTAGAACTGAGAGATCGGAGAGGGAGCTATTGTCCTGCGAGACGTGTGCCCCCATGGGTAGTTGGGTATTCTTGTCTTTGATTGATTTGCGGTGTGCATTCATTCTGTTGCACAGTTGTTGTTTGGTTTCTCCAACATATTTTCCATCAGGGCATTTGGTGCACTGGGTGAGATATATAACATTTCTGGAGGTGTGGCTGTAAGATCCGGGAATGCCAATGGTTTTGTGGTGGGCTGTAGTTATAGTGGGGGTCATGGAGATACCTTGGCAGGTTTTGCATTTCGTGTCCTGGCATGGTCTGGATCCACCATCACATCATTTCCATTGGAACTAGAAGAAAAACTTCAGACCATGATCCCTCCTCTACCCAATCCAGGAAACTTTTTATGTTCTCCCTAAAATCCACAAACAAGGAGATCCTGGCAGCCCTATCATTTCAAATCATGGAACCCTAACTGAAAAAATATCAGGTTTCATTGAATCTATCTCAAAACTGCTAGTCACCCAAAGACCAAGTTTCATCCAAGATACAACAGATTTCCTGCAAAAACTTAAAAACATAGACCACTTTCCCACCAATATCCTCCTAGCCCCCCTGGATGTCACTAGCCTATACACCAACATCCCACACCAGGATGGCATACAAACTTGCTTCAAATATCTACAAGAATGAGAGTACAACTCAGAGTACAGACCTCAGGATATCACTGAACTCATGTACTTCATCCTCACACATAACAACTTCACTTCCAACAGCCAACACTTCCTCCAGACTATGGCACAGCTAGTGCTCAAAGGGAACTTACAAAACACCTTCTGTAGACGAGCCTACGAACTTCACGTCATAAATCTACTGGATACGAAAAATCATGAACTCAACATAGGCATTGGTTTTATGACCCATTACAACCTGCCTGACATCTGATTCACCAGGCACTTGCCTGAGAGCCTCTTTTCTACCTTGTACTCTATCACTGCACTGTCTCCCTTCAGCCTTTTCTCCCCTGCTGTCTTCCCCCTCCCCTTCCCCCACCTGCTTCACCTCTCTGCCACACCTTTTGTCTTTCTAATTCTACCTGTTTACATTTTAACTGACATCCTGCCACACTTTTTAGCTTCTTTCATTTCTTGGAGTCTCAGAACAGCAGCAACTCCCCATGCCTGAAGAAGGGTGCCCAAAAGCTTGGCAAGAATTTTTTTCCCAACTACTCAGTTGGTCTTGCAGAATGAAGGTTTTTGAGTTGGAGAGGAAGGCCCTGGAAATTAACAGAACATGTCCTGGTGACAAGGGTGAACTTTGGTTTGTAAAGTGGCATGCATACCAGTGGCAGGACAGGAATCAATGGCATTAACAATAATTACTCCCAGATTTTCATTCTACTTTGTGCCTATTTACTCATCCAGAGGTACCAGATTGATGTCTAATGGGCACACATCATTAAAAGTCTGGCTTCTAGAGTAATTCATTTAGTTGTCTTTATGCCTTCTTAGACCCATACAGATACATCTGTATGCTAGGAACTCATGTATAGGCTTGGAAATATCTTGTATGTTGCATATTTAAGCCACACAGTCAGACATTCTGCAAGGATTTCAGGCACTGGTGAAGGTAAGTTGAGTGAAATGTTTATGTGAACGTTCAAAGCCGGGGAAGTTTGAATCTTATACAATACAATTAAAATGTGTATTTTAGTGATAACTGAATCAGAAATAAACACAAAGAAAATATGTGAGAAGAAAGGAGGAAAAAATTACGCACTGCCGACATGCTCTGAATTAATTTGCTAGGTAGAAACCGTGATGCCAATGTAGATACTGCATCTGCAGCTGGCTCTACAGTGAGAGGAATAACCTCTATCTAATACTATGTTGATATGAAGGACTTTGACACAGTTTGAAAACACAAATGATATGTTAGACTAAAAAAACAGCATTTTGCATTTTGGGGTCCAAAGGAAATAATTTATGCGACAGGCTTTTTTGTTCTAGTGACGATTATTTTATGAAGGATAGGTTTTGATTTCTAAACTTAGACGTGCTGCCCACAAACAGCACTTTCTGGGGATTAACGATTGATCTTTCCATTTCGCAGCTTTTCTTCATCTCTTCTGCTTCCCAATTTTGTGTGTGTGTGCTCTGTAACCAAATGTAGAAAGACTTGTGCAAGAAGCAGCGAGGCATCAGCATGCAGATACATTCCTTTCCCCCAAGCCTTGTGCTGTCTCTGATCTGAAGACCAAGGAGGAGAGAGAGGCCAAAATTTGGCATTCACTTCTGTTTTGCACCAAAATAATCAGGGATTTCCCCTAATTACAGGGGTCAGAAGATGTTACTCAGGCAAAGCACTCAGGTGGTTGGATGGACTTGAATAGGAGCAAGGATTTCAGAATTTGGGGGGGCAATTCAGGAAAGTAAGATATTTAAGTTCAGCTACATGCCAGTTACTAAAGAAGGATGATTTTCTGAACCAGACTTTGACCTCTACTGATTATTCTATAGCAGATGTAGTTAATGTATAGCCCATGGGCTATAATAGGGCTATAGGGCTATAAATAGGGCTGTTTGAATTCTGTAACTCAGATTGGCATCATGCAAATGGTGATACACTTCATGAAGAATGGAGATCTCAGCACTGGCTCCATCTTGATCTGAGCTCCTGTGCTGAGACAGAGTTTCATGGTGGTCTTGAAGCAAAGGGCAGCTGTAATTGGCCCCATTTTCTTCTTGTAACAGACTGCCAATGTGGGCTCACCAGATTGGCATGAGATACTTACCCTGGGCTAGAAACAGTGCCAGTGAATTCGGAGCGACCCCAAGGGTGGAGCAGGGGAGCCCTGCCCTGTGGAAAAGGAGAAGCTGATTGAAAGCAGGGGTTTTCAATCCCCTCATTCGCATGGAAGGGGGATGGCCGGGGTTGGGGGCCCGCCACCCTGAGCCCTGGTTGGCCGGTTTGCAAGCCAGGGAGGGACTGCTGGAGGGGATAAAAGCAGCAGTCGAACTGGCGTGGGGGCTGCTGACAGTGACTCCGGGGACCAACGCGGGAGGCCTAAGAAGAGCTGGGGGGAGGTGACCCAGTGGAGGGAGCAGAGAGACCCCTCTGAAGAGCCTTGAAGGCCCTGGGAGAAGAAGGCACTGGCAGTCGACCGTGCCTCCAGCTCTGCAGCAGAGAGGGAGCCGTGGCCAGAGCTTGGGGCAGAAAGCTGGGGCCCCAAGGCCACATCGCAGTGTGCTGGATGTGCCGGGTATGCCGGGCGTCTCCCCTCTCCACTGCGGCCAGGAGTGCAGGTGGCATCCTTATCCGGAGCAGGGAGCTGGTCTGGTGAGTTGAGGAAACCCCTCACCTTCCCTGGGGAAGCAGGACAGCAGCAGGCAAGGCACTGGGATCCTGAGGAGTGGCAGAGCGCCAGGACGAGGGTCTCTGGGAGCTCGGGGGTGCAGACCGGCGCTCGGAGCGGGATTGGCGAGGTGTGTGGGGTGCCCGGCCAGTCATCTGAAGCAGCGGTTTAGAGCAATGACCGCTGGGAGCTGCCTGTGCTGCCGCCCCCCTGCCACTGACTGCCCCAGAGGGGGACTCAGTCCTGTCCCTTATTCTGCAGCTGATTGCCATCAGATGGAGTCCCTGAGCTTTGTGCTTGGGTCATGCTGATTGCTGCAGGAGCCTACTCTGTTGCTTGTTGCTTGCCTTTTTGGTTGCCACAGAGGGTCACCCTTCAGCCCCTTTGCGGGGTTGGGGTTTGATACGATTTGATTGCTGCAGACCAGAAGAGCTTAACCTGCTGCAGTCTGCCACTTATTGGGAAGCCTGTGGGAGCTGCTGGGAGTGAGCACCTTGCTTCCTTGTGGTAGCATCTCAGCAGTGGCTGAAAGCTGCCAGCTACCCGACCTGGGGTTCTCGAGTCAAGGGTTGACGAATGCATTCGGGTTTGTTTTGTGATTCTGGTTACGCCATTTAAGTTCACTTGTAAGTAACCTTGCCTATTATTCTTGTTTTGTAAATAAAGTGTAAATAGTTCAATCAGTTAAGTGTTCGACCTTCTTGGGACCATGGGCTGCTCTATGGGGAGCAGGGCTGGCTGGAAAGTAAATGGGTGCTGGCTGGAAGCCCTGCCCCACTCTCACCACACCATCCCTGATATTGGGCCGGGTTGGCAACTACTGGGCTGCCACCCGGGTGACCTTCTAATCAGAGTCTCTCTCTCAGGTTTTTGGCAAGAGATCAATGGATCTTCTCATTGATCAAAAAAATCTGGGTGCCTTCATCTACAACCATAAGTGAGCTGTAAAGTCATTATTTATAAACGGTGGTTATTGCTCTGGATTGGTTAATGATTGTACATAACCTATTATTCTTTATCATTTCACCTTGGCTAATCCAAACCACTTTCTCCTTTATTCCAGGGACTGTCATTAGGACAATGTCAGTCTGACCGAGTTGTCCTTTAAGAGAAAACACGGTATTAATAGCACATTATCATAATATGAAGAAGAATCTGGAGAGATATGTGCTGTTTATTTCTAGATCTGGTTGAATGCTGCAAATCAGCCCTCAGAAGCCTTCAGTACAATTTTCCAAGGCATTTGATTCAACTGCACAGTGCTAATTATACAGTATATGCCTGAAGAAATTGTTAACACAAATATTTGTGGAATGGCTCTTCAACACACACACACACACACACACACACACACACACACACACACACCCAATGAGCAAATTTATGTATAGACAGCAACGTTTTCCATTTATTTTTTGCATTCCTTTCTCACTGTATTGTTATTCATCATTCTTCTTTTACAAATCAACAGTTTTCCAATCAGAGGGCACAAACAATACCAGCTGACCCAGTTGAACACACACACACACACACACACACACACAGAAATAATACAAGTTGAAACAACAGGTTGAAACTAATTTACAAAAACAGTTGGGCAAATGCTTCTGACTACTGGATATATTTGCAGAAATCAAACTGGAGTATGGAATAACAGAGATCGTATACTGGGTAGCAGAGAATTACTAGTCATTGCAGTAGATTGATCTATTTAGGTAGGATTCACAAGGTCCCTTCCAACCCTAAACTTCTGTGAATGAAACTATAACAGACATTGGCAATGTGTAGGGGGTGCACACCCTGAGATCAGCTGTGCACCCCCTGGAAGCACCAGCCGCAAAACCGGAAGTGCATTTCTGGTTTCACCACCAGCTCGGTGATCGGCCACTGGGGAACGCCCCCATTGGCAATCTGGTGCCCCCCAGACTCAGGATGCACCAGTCGCCCATGATAACAGATGTCTGTCTAAGACTAGATCCCCTTATACAGGGTGATAATACAGCAAAGTATTATGTTTCTAGCAGCACTTGGAGCTCCCAAGCATTCCTTAGCATTGCTGGGTGCTGTACGGTATGTATTACCTATGCCCACATGCATTTCAGAGCCTCCATCTTCTGCTTGTTGAAGTTTATGGGAAAGTTCATTGCTAAGTGCCAGTGACCTCTGGATGCTCTGGCTCAATGATTTTCCTGCCACGCTGTTTTTTGCCATGCAGTTAAGTGCATACCTTCCTGCGAGGCCTGCATGTTTCACATTTCAGAAAGGAATTTCTGGTTCAGAACCTGTATTTCATGGAAACATGTGAAGAAACATGTTCCACAAGTGGAGGTGCCAGACTGTCAGGAGATTCTTACTTTTTGAACTTGCAGAAATGAATGCTTGGAATGAGGCATCTTGATTCTTCACCCGTCTAAGGGACGACTGAGGAGAGGGGAGAAGAAAGAAAATGAAGTGGGTGGTTGGATCAGAACCACCACCTATTTGTTAAAAGTTGTCCCCTGGATGGTGGTCTACTTTGTGGTCCAGCCAGGACACTGGTCTCCTCTCCTTTTTTCTTTTTGATGCCTCTTTCTTTTGGTTTTCTTCCATTCCTCTCCCTTCCACTATCATCTTTTCTTCATCCCTTCTTGGTCCCAGTAGGTCTTATTCCTCTTCCCTTCTTATTCACCCTCCTCTTCTTCTACGTGGGCATCATACATACACCTTGGATGTGTCTACATGTGTGCTTTACTGTGCATTAGTCTAATTTAATATGCAGTAAAGTGCCACTGTCTACACATGTGCTGCAACTAGTGCGCAGTAGATTAATTTACTCTGGTGTCAGATTGTCCCATCAGACAGGTACTATCCTGTGCTGCAGTAAATTACTGCACTTAAATGCACATGTAGACAGTGATATTGGGATGAGTTTACTCTGGCTCAAATTGAACTAGAGTAATGAGCCAGAGTATATTCAGTCACATCAATTGAACATGTAGACACACTCCTTGCATGTAAGGATACTCCTTTCATTCACTGTGGCAGTAACATTTGAAGACCTCTCTAGTGGACACACCACATTTTGAACCCAGCAAGGTCTCAGTGGCTGTTTGTCATAGGTAAGCAATGGGTGGTGACCAGGGATAGGAAGCTAGCATCCTGTCTGCTTTTTGGATGTCAGTTCTGGAGTCCAGACATCCAGGGCTTGATGGCACCATTAGGAAGGTTTTCCCATTAAACTTCGTATTTAAAATAGGTAAATAAGCAAAGCAGAAGCATAGCATGTGGTAACCAGTTCTCTTTGGAGAAGTAGATAGAGTTCATTGAAACTTGTCAACCTTTCCTCTTCCAGTTCGGTCCCTTGACTGAGTGATATACAAAGTACACACATGCCAAAGTCGAGTAAAATGTAGCTGATGCCGTCCCAAATACTTGTAATATATGCTTCTTTGAGGATGGGAAGGGAGAGTCTTTTTTCTTAGAAGTGCTAGCACTTGGGGGCAGGCCATTGTTCATTTAGCTATTCAATAAAAACTCAGCACTTCCTCCAGCAAGTGTAGCAAAGACAACCCTGGCAAAGGCTTAACTACTGCTGTGGTGGCTCAGGGATAATGAATACCCTCTGCCCTTGTATGGTGCATTTCAGGGTAGGGTTTTCAAGTCCTTTGCAAATATTACTTATTAGGCCTCACCTGAGGGATAGGTATTAGTATACTGGCCTTACACAATGTCATCCCCCTTGCTTTATTGCAGAAAGGGGGTGGCAGGGAAAATGTAATGGAAGGAGAGAGATTCAAACAGCACTTTGGTGTCTGGAAACCCAGTGGATTGGATATCAGAGCCTCAGAAATGTCTACTTATAGCAAGGCATGGTGCTGTTCAACATCCCCATTGCAAAGTCAGTGCTTATAAGGTGATGCATAATACCCATTATAGTGAAGGGGAAGTGGGGGTGGACATTGGAGACATGTTTTGCTGTCATATACCTTGTAGGTTCAGGACTTGTATCTCCCATACTGCCCATAAGCTGCTGCACTCTAGAAGAGAACAGAGTTTAGGATTTCCTGTACCTTGAAGAAAGCTCTCCAAACTTGGCCCATACCTCCCACTGGTGTAAATCAGCAGAGCTCCTGTGAAACCAGTGGGACTATGCACACGAGGACCTGCCTGCCTGCAGGTCGGGGTTTTTAAGCGGCAGTAAAAGAGATAAAAGCCTCTTCGGTGAGCAGGTGGTAGTGGATGGCTGCGGGGGTGGTCATGATAGATGGCATTTCTAAGCTGAGCTGGCAGAAATGTCAGTATTTAGAAGGTAGCAAGGCCAGCACCTAACTCTGTGAAAGCACGCAATGATTTTTTTTCTGTGGATTAAAATGAAGGGATCTTCCATTTCCTCTTGAATAGAGCACGGATTGTCCCTGCCCTTGTTCTGCTCTGGCAGACACAATTCTCCTTGCTGCTTTGCATAGAGCACAGAACATCCTCCCCTTAATAACCCAATATGCTGTGGGAGTGTTGCTCTTGGCTGCTAAAAACCTAGTGCCTGTCATCCCAACAGCGGGAAAGGTGGCCACATTTCCACACTGGGTGAAACGATTCTTATAATCAGCCTGCATGTTAGAACTGAAGGGTCTGGGCAAGGGGCAGCATGTTGTTACCCCTGTTCTGCCCCTTTCTATCTCCTAAATCAGGGGCAGAAAATTATTTTGGGTGGACGGCCGCTTACTGAGTTTTGGGAAGCCATCCAGGGCTGCATGACAGGCAGCCAGGGGCAGATAAATATTAGTTTTCTAAACTTTTTAGGGGCCCCGTGGGCCAGATAGAATGGCCTGGTGGGCCGCATCTGCCCCACGGGCTATATTTTGCCCACCCCTGTCCTACATGTTGCCTGAGGGACCTTTGTGGTTGCGGAGGAGAAAGACAGATCTGCTCCCACACCAATAGCTGCTTCCTCTTGGGTGACCCCTTCCCTATACGCACTGCCAGTATTGCCGACTCTCATGATTTTGGGCATCGTTCTTAAAGTCTATGCTCCGGGAAGGTGAAAACTGTAGCTCTTTCTTTTGTCAATATTTATATTTAGATATATAGATAAAAAAAAGAGCTATGTTTTGCACATTCCCGAAGTGTAGACTTTAAGAGCAACACCCACAATCATGAGAGTTGGCAACACTGCAGTGCTGGGATCTCATTCAGGCTCTGAAGCAAGGTTGTTCAACCTTGGGATGTCATTCAGGCTCTAAAGCAAGGTAGTTTAGTGGCCAACCTCATTGTCATTACAGGGGATTGCTAGGGCTCAGGAAGCCTGGACCATGTCTCTTCCTACCAACTCAGATTGATCCTCACCCTATGAAGGTGGCTATGAAGCCTGTCCCAGGATCCAATGTGGAGAAGAAAGGGAATGCAGTGCTCTGCAGAGACTTGGCATCAACTACTTTTGAAGTTGTCATTGCTGCGAAGTGGCCTATAATTCTAGGCTGAATCCTAGAGTTTGAGGGGAAGAAACTGTTTTCTTGTCCTGAAACGAAAAATAAAAATAAAGATTTCATAGGATGCTAGAATCATAGAAAAGTAGGGCTGGAGGGATCTCAGGTCATCTAGTCCAAACCCCTGCTCAAGGAAGGATCATTCTTGTCTGCACTGTTCCAGGTAGAAAGTAGAGTAGATTTGCCCCTTATAGACTAACTAAATTAAAGACACACAAGTTTTCAAAAGCAGCAGCATAAACCATCCCAGCCCAGCATTTGTGTAACCTGCTCTGAAAAACTTCTAAGGATGGAGATTTTACAACCTCTCTAGGGAATTTATTGCAATGCTTAACAACCCTCAGGATGTTGCCCCTGCTGAATTCAATCTAAATTTCCCCTGCTGAATTCGAGGCTGCCATTCCTTATCCTTCCCCCAGCACCCACAGACAATAGTGTATCACAATCCTCTTTATAACAACGCTTTTTGTATTTGAAGACCATTATCAAATTGCCCTTCAGTCCTTTCTTTGGCCTAAATAATTCCAGTTTTCCTTATAAATTTCCAGCCTTTCCTTATAAATCTTGTGCCCTATATCGATTTCAGGTGTTTACCATATCGATTAGGAATAAGTCAGAGTCTCAGGAGCTGTTACTGGGGTCTGGAGCTCCTTTGCGCTTGAGGCCTGCCAGAGCCCAAGTCTGGACATCTTTCAAAAGTGCTATGAGAGCTTCCTATTTGAGCAGGCATTTAGCAAACAAAGCTAGGCTGGGATACTGTTTGGGGATATCTGTTTTACATTGATAAATTTTTAAGATGTGCTGGGCTCTTGTTTGTTCTCCCGTTTTATAAGTTACTCTGTTCTCTTATTGTAAGCAGCCCGGGCCTTTGTTGGAGAGGAGGGCATATTCACTGATTAAATACAGAGCCCAGCAGATGAAGGGTGCCTGTGCCCGAAAGCTTGCTAAGAACTTTTTCCCCAACTACTCAGTGGGTCTAATAAAAGCCATCACATCTACCCAAAGATCCTTGCTTGAATAAATGCAAACATTTTCACGATGGAAAAATCTGGGCCAAAAAAGTTTGAAACTAGGCAATCAGAATGCATTGATTTGATTTTGTCCATTTGAAAAAGAATGAATAGAAGTACGTTTTTGTTGCAAGTATATTCAAATGGTTTGACCATTTCAAAACTTTTCTCCTATAATTAAAGCTTGCAAGGGATGCTTTCTTCGGGAATCACTCTGGTTCACGGGCCTGGAATTTTCTGGGGGGAAAAATGTTGTGAAAAAGGCCCAGCCAATGCTTGTGAATGCATCGTCTCCCTTCTCCCATCTACCACGTCCAGCAAGCTATAACAAGAGAGTGGGCAGGTGTGTTACTAGACGATCCTGACTCAGATGTTATTTTAATCACCACTCCACTCCTTAGTTCCTTTTGTTTAAGATTGATTTGTAACTTTGCACAAAAAATCAAACTGTTCTGCATTCTCCGAACAGGGATCCAAATAACATCAAGACAGAAAGTCAGTGCTGGCAACCTAAAAAAAGAAGATGAATCTTGAGCAGGGTTTTGAAGGAGGAGTGTGGGGATGTCTGAATGACTTCCTAGCAGAAAAGGCACCTGGCTGGGAGCCAGGAGACCTGGATTTGATTTCTGCCTCTGCCACTCACTGACTGTATGACCTTGGGCAAATCACTTCCCTCCTTTGAGCTTCTGTTTCCCAACTCTTCGGCTGGCTGGCCATTTCCACTGCACCCTCCTAATCTCTTGTCTGGGCTCAGTGCCTCATGCGAGGTCGTCCCTATTTCAGCTCGGTTCTTCACATCTTATTATAATAGACGATAAATAATATGTAATAATCTCAAACCCAAATTAAACAACATTACAAAAAAGCTCACGAAACATTTAACCTTCCCCTCTCCAGGAATTTCACTTTATATTTCTGTCGGGTAGAAAAAGGTCCTAATCAGTATTTCAATCTTTCCATGCAAATACAGTGACAAGTGTCAGACCCACGCAAACCTGTAATTAAGGCTGAATACAATTGCCAGTAGAAGGGGAGAAACTTGGGTTGAGTTTACACTACCTCCACAAGGAGCTTTCCATCAAAATCTTTTATCCGCCTTTCCCTTTGACGTTCTTTTTACCCAGTAAATCAAACACGGCGGCAACACCTAGGCTGAGTGTTGCCAAGAAGATGGTCCATCTTCGGAGAGAAAGATGTGTTGTTGTGGTTGTGGTTGTCACTGCCTCTGACTCACAAAGCTCAGTGTGCGGGAAGAAAGAAAGAAGGAAAGGAAGAATAGGAGAGGGAAGAGAGAGAGGGAGAAGGGGGTGGGGGAGAGGGAGAACGTGAGCCAGAGATTGTGGAAAGCTTCACAAATTGGCACAGTCTTATCGACAGCATTTCATGGTTTTCTGGAACTCTTTCAAAGGGAACTTGCCTTTGTGAGCAACGGCTTAAGCTTTAGTAATATTTAAAGCTATATTTAAAAGTTTATGAAAATTACTTTTTAGTTCTTCTGCCTCAAAATTGTAGAGGCCAGGATTTATTTCTCACAGCGATCCCCACCCCCCTGCCCATCCCTGCCACTTTTTGTTGCTTTCTAGTCCTCTTCGTCCTTCCCCTACAGATATTTTGCCCATCCTCCACTTTCACTGGGTTGCTGGAGAAGGGAATCAAGTGGTTCCCTTTATAACAGAGAAGGCCCACATTGGGGTTTATATGGGGGCTGCTCCATGAACAACACTTGCCCCCGGTGGCTGGAGGGGCACGGTGGTGGCGGAAGCGTGGTGGCGGTGGTGGGAGCGTGGTGGTGGTAAGCTGGGAGCTCCTGCAGATGCCACCAGTGCTGTCGGTGGTGTGGGTGGTGAGTGCCAACCAGGGGTCAGTGACCACCTGCAGACACCACCGGCAGCATCGGAGGTGGCCAAGGGTGATCGCTGACCACCCGCAGACACCACCGATGGTGTCAGTGGCGGGGTGGTGAGCGGTGATTGCTCGCAGGCGATGCCGACAGTATCGGCGGCACCTTTTTGTAGGGGGTGCACCGCCACGCTCAGGTGCACATGCACCCGCGTGCACCCCCTATGCATTGCCAGTGAGCTGCTCTAGACTTAGAGCTATGTCCATGTACTTCTTTTACAAACTAATGTGGGACACATGGGCTCGGGAAAATAGTTCCTGTTTGAAGGTCTAGACAGGGTTGCTCACTTAAGAGAACCAGGTAGCTGGTTGAGGTCAACTCGAGTCTCGGACAGACATTGCATAAACCGATTTGAGCCAAATCAGTTAAGTCTGATACTGCATTCAACCAGGTTCATCTCAAACTGGTTTCAGCCATTTTCAAACTGGTTTATGTGCACTGAACATCTGTTCTGTTATGGGTTTAAACCAGTTTCTGATCGTTTAAACCGGTTTATGTGTAATGTCTGTCCATAGCCTGAGAGATTGTTATGGTTGACAATGATCAGCTAAAGCAGTTAAGCCCTGTCCTTAGTAGTATTTAGTTTGTCATAACTAAATCATATTAGCAAAAATGCTTTTCGGCATGTTCTGCTTTCCTAGTCTAGACATGGCCACAATTACTCTGGTTTTGCTTATTTCCTGCTAAAACCATAATGAAAGGGTCCAGGTGAATCAGCATAGCTCTTCTGACTTCAGTCCCGGAGAAATTTCAGTGACTCCATCAGAGCTGTACCACTGTATTGTATGTAAGGAGCTAACTCCTTATCTTATTTCAGAGTTTTCTCTGGATGTAAAAGCAAAAGCTTTGGGGGAAGAGGAAGTCAGGAAGCATTCATGTCCCTCAACATGAAAACTAAATGATTTGTGGAATTAAATATCATTATATACAAATATGTAGGCATATGTGTAGGTATAGTTTCTCCCTATAAGCTACTTTTATGTGAATGTGCACTATATGTACTATATCTTACTGGGTATACAGTACATAGCCTGTGCATATAGAATGACATTTATTGGTACTGCAGGTTTGTCTGAATTGTATCCAAATGTGATAATTGCTATTAGGCAGACAAGGTTCTTTGGGTGAATCTGATATCTTTTATTAGACCAACTTAAATAGCTGGAAAACAATAATTGCTATTATAAAGAATAGCATCTTCATTTTGCTGATGTGGTATGTATAGCGATTTGGCGAATTCCCAGAATGAATCACCGTCAAATTGGGATGAGATACCAAGAGATCCTTGCTCAAACTACTGCCCTGGCATCAGAGAAGACACAAATATGAGATAAAAATGAGAACCCTAGCTATGAATAACAGCAGCTGGTAAGTGCAGCGTGACTCACCTTGATGGATATACCTAGCCATTTATTGCAGGTGATTCCCCTATGGGGATCAGTTGTATCTCTGTTCACTTCCATTCCCCAGCCTTGTCTTTGATCCCTCTTGGAGTAGGATCCTGCTATGGGAGATGGCAGCAGAGAGTCCCAAAGATTTCCCAGTACCCAATGCACCGCCCCTCTTGAAAACATACCTATTCTTGGCAGATAATGAACAATACCACTCCCATGTTACAGAAAATCAAATAAAACCTTCCTCAGTTACACACGCTATGAACATACTTTGCAGTTTATGAGTCTTTAGGATTGCAAAACTCCTCAGGACAAGAATCATGTTTTTATGAGCAGCCTATACAATGCTGAAGGCAATATTAACACTTAATAAATACTAGTCATGGTAATAGTAGTTAATTATTGTATATCCTATCAGTCACAATTAAAATCAGGACCTCCTTTTATTAGATGCTGTGAAAACATTTGCTAAGAGGCAGCTATTGCTCTGCCCTGTCAAATTGACTGTCCAAGTGGACGGAATAAGGAACAGGAGAAATGAAATCCTGTTGTCTGCACTTTATAAACTGAAAAACTGTCATACAGAAATATTAAGAACCCTGCCCAGTGCCACTGAGGATGTCTATGGCAGAGTTGGAAATGTTATGAAAACCCTTGCTTTTACAGTATAAAAAAATATTGTTTAAAAATAAGTGTCATTTGACATGAAAACGCATTTAGTAAACAAAAACAGAATGGGAAAAACCCTCGACAAAACTTTTCCCCAGAGGAAAGACATCCTGTTCTGGCCTTATTAGAAAAAAATATGCTTTTCGAATATTTTTTTCATAATGAAATTATTTGTATGTAAGCGTTTTTAAGAGGTCCATGTCAAAATGTTGCAGGTTTATCAAAACAGTTGTGTTTGAGTTTTATTATTTTGTGCTCCATTTCGGAATGGAAACAAAACAAAATCTTGGATTATCTCATAAAATAGAAAATCCAGTTCCTGTCCAAGGTCTAGTTAGGAAACACAGTAATAATATTTCTTGTGCCACCTCAGTGCAGCTCCCTTATGTATATGTGTTAACGATTGTCCTTAATTGTGCAGTCATTTATTCTCCTCTTTGCTCCCACCACAGAAACAGTGTCTTATTTAGTGCATGGGATGGGAAACTTTTTCTGTGGTTGAATGGGGGTTGCAGAGTGAAAGAGATCTTTGGGCTGTGGCACCTGGTTCATTGGTCTTGGAAGCTGAAAGGTGCGTAGCAAATGAGGCAGAGGGTGATGGGAAGATAAGGGAAGGTCTTATGAGTAAGAGAGTTAGATGCTGCCCTGTAGAATTGGTTTTCATCTCTGCCTCTGCCACTGATTTCCTGTATGATGGATGGGAAAATCACTTAAAC
Source organism: Alligator sinensis (assembly GCF_000455745.1). Classification (NCBI taxonomy): domain Eukaryota; kingdom Metazoa; phylum Chordata; order Crocodylia; family Alligatoridae; genus Alligator; species Alligator sinensis. Next base: position 2,555,464 of record NW_005841853.1, on the reverse strand, counting down.
CATACATTTCACAGGTGGTCACTGCTCTGACTTGAGACCTTAGGTGGTGATTTGCATTGCCGCACAAGTCAAAGAGAGTTGTGCATTTGATATACAGTTGGATATAAATTGGTAAATAACGCTAAGTACCCTGAACATTTACATTCGTATTAGTATATTGTTTTTAGTTCACTCATTCTCTGCCTCAGTTCCCCATATGTACCTTGAGGATCATACTGAACTCCCAGTTCAAGGGCATTATGAAAATAAATGCATTTGCCTAGGTGGAGCACTCAGATAATACTGGAGTGATGAGTACCATAGAAAAATCCATGGAGCAATTAATAATACTCTCTTCAGAGCAGGATTTGAATAAGGTACAGGAAAAATGGTATGGGACCATGCACTAGGGTGGAGAAAGCAAAATAATGAAGAGCTGCTCACTAAGCAAGACCATCACGAAGCTAACCATGCAACCTGTCAAGGCAGAGGTCATGCAAAAAAAAGTGTGATTTCATAATTCAGGACTATGTCATAATGCGTATGCAGAACGGGCCTGAATTAAGGTTTCATGGGCAACCACAATTCTGGAGTTTCCTATATTTTGAGTGCTTCACTTTCCATCCTTCATAACCTTTTCATATAGATTTTTAGTCTGTTTTATAGGCATAGATACACATTTATACCTACATTTGTCTATATACATAGAATCATAGAATAGAAGGACTGGAAGGGACCTGTAAGATCATCAAGTCCAGTCCCCTGCCACGGGCAGGGGGGAAGAGGCTCAAACGAACTCAACAAGGTGCTTATCCAGCCTCCTCTTGAACACTGCCAGGGATGGCGACTGCCCCACCTCTGCTGGGAGTGTGTTCCAGATTTTGGTCACTGGTACGGAAAAGAAGTTTTTCTGTATGTCTAGCCTAAACTTTTCTCCGACTAGCTTGTGCCCATTGGTCCTCATCTTCCCAGGGGGTGCTTTTACTATATACATATACACATATATACAACTATATTCATATATACAACAGTATATATACATAGTTGTGTGTGTGTATATAGCCAAACACACACACACATATATATACTGCATATTTCAAACATATGCTGCTTATATAGCATATTTGTACAAATGCGTATATGTAATCATATATAAAGAACATACGCTTCAAATATTAAGTTTATGAGATGATTTTCTGACATGGATAAAGTACTGTAAAACATCCTACTACACACACACACACACACACACACACACACTCAAGCTATGTAAAAGAAGTTTTATATATATATCATAGTTAACACGCACATGTAACACATATACATGGCAACCTGCCTATTGGGCATATAAAACACACATGCTATTTTAGATATTAGTGTGGTCTTTACCCCCGCATTTACTGCACTGGCCCTTCTCCACATTTCCATACACTGTATTTTCATTTTTCTTACACTGCCACTTAAGGGACCTTTTCCACTCATCTTCCAAATACCACTCAGCCAAAACCCCCCTAGTCCTGCCTTCGGGCCTGTGGCTGCAAACCCTGTATCCCAAGACAATGGAAGTGGAAAGAAAAAGGAGCATTCCCCTGGGTCCCTGTGTGTGGGTCTGCACGGGCGTGTGAGGCACAGGCACGTAAATCAGAAATCACTCTATTAGCTTGTTAAGCGTTTTGAAGTGACACCGTACACATTAGAAGCCACCAGCCACAATGGAAGTATCCTGGCCATTTGATATTCATGAGTCAAGGAAGGTTTAAGAGGAGAAAAGGAGGGCGTTGGGGAGGGGAGAGATGTGGGCTTTCTAATGTAAACACCATTATCATTTGAAAATCAATTAGCTCCTTGCATTGAGGGAATGAGGAGACTAAAGGCCTTTCTGAACTGCTATTGTGAGCCTGGGTTATTTACTTTAATTAAGAGGAGACAGAGTGGATTATTGTCTCAAACTAAGG
>NW_005841853.1:2545902-2553499 GCF_000455745.1 Alligator sinensis | reverse complement strand
GGAAAGAGTCAGAAAATTACACTCTACCTCACTGCACAACAAAGCCAGTATAAGAGACAGGCTCCAAACCAAGCAAAGTCTAAAAGAAATTAGCTTTTAATCTGGATTCACCCTACCTTAGGAACAATCAGACAGAAACAAGGTTCAGAGCCCTCTCGCTAAACCCCAGGCACAATTATACAGCGACTGTCACTGCCAGGAGCGTTGCTGAAATGTAACATTGGGTCAACGGGGAATTTTTTTTTGCCCCTGGAAGCTATAAAATGTGTGCGCCAAGATTTATGCCAGGCCCAAATTTGATACACTAAGGCCGCGGTGGAATAGAGTTGTCTTCATTTCTCCCTTTTGAATGCAGCTAACAATCAATGCCTTCCTTTTAAAACTATATGCAGTTATTAATGCAAAGATGTGGACTGGATGGAGATGCTTTTTTGGCTCCTGTTTGACTCAACTTGCTTTGATTAAAAACACAGAAGAAAAGAAAAGGAATTTGGCAAGTGACTAATCCACAATCTTGTCTAATTTGGCATATGGAGAAACACCGCCCCAAGATATCGAATGCTGAGATGTCTTGGCTTTGCCTGGTGCTGCCCACTTTTACTTTGCATACTCTAAATATGTATTAAGTCAGTCGAGCATGGCCGCTGCTGAAGGAGTTGCCACAGTTTACTGGGTAAATAATGATCGCTTTATAAATCACCTAAATACGTGTCTACCCCAAAGAGCCATGGCAGTGGCTTATGGGAATCTGATTTGCATTTTAAAAATTCACTCTGCATGAGTTTGTAAGTCACTGCAGCCTGTCGTGAGGATTGTTACATGCTCCAGTGATAGATTGGGGGCCAGATTCAGCGCTCAGTTCAGACAGCGTAAATCTCAAGTAAAGCCACTGAGCTCAGCGGGATAAAGCCAAAACGTGAAGCCCATTTGCTCCAGGGAGTTCCTCTGGATTTCTGCTGTTTTGGGAGTGGAATTTGGCTTTTAGATTCCTACTTTGTTTTTGCATTTAAAATCAGTGGGGGGGGGGGGGGGAAAATCCTCCAGAACAATATATGAATTTAAATATGACCCTCCCAGGCCCTCTATGGGAGATAACGGCTAAATGTTACACTGCAAACACTGGAGAAGTTCATATCCAGGCTGTGATCTGACCTATACAGCTCAAAAGATTTTCTCTACTGGGGGATATCCGTGTTCTGGTAATGTCCCTCCAGCTGGGCATTCATCAGGATGTTGTGTTGAAGTCCTACCTTACTGGACCCATGAGCTCCCATTAGCCTCAGTAGGCTTTGGTCCCTGGTCTCTCTGGCAAAACTTCCTGGGCTCTCTTTTTGTTCAACTCCAGTGGAAATGGCACCTCACAGCCCAGCTGTCTTAGGCCACCATGACCAGTGCTGATCCTATGGGTTCCCATCACTTGAGCACACCCTTCCTCCGAGCTCCAGTGTCGTAGGCACTCCTGGCTTACCAGTGACCTCTGCCACATCTGATAATGGAAACAAATAGACATAACGGCTTCTTACAGACGTGGGGAAACCACCCCCCCGCCAGCACTTTACTTTCAATTCTGCGTGCCCCCGAACCAAGCACAGAGCATGCCCAGAAGATGCATTGCGCCAGCTTAACTCAGCTCGCCCAGCATCTGTATAGCTCATACGCTTCAGGGGGGCTTTTGGCCTCTTTTATCTAACAGCTGATTGAATCAACTATTAGATAAATGCCCCCAAAAGCCTCACTGAAGTGCACAGGCTATACAGATGCTGGGGAGCTGGGTCAAACTGATGCAATGCATCTCCCCACAGCTGACAGTGCCCAAAGATTTTGGGAGGGTCCTATAAACTAATTACTCTTTACTTTAGGTAGCACAACAATATCAAATCATCGACAGAAAAAGAAGTTACCTTTACCTATTTCCCTAACTTTTGGGCTTAGGTTGGAGTCATTGAAGGAATCTAGGATCTCCCGCTCCTGAACATGGCTTCTTTATGGTTCCTCTATTTTTCTTTTTCCTGGAGTCAAACCAGACCCCTCTGTCATGAAAGCAGATTCCTGCATTTTTCTCTATTGCTCAAGCTTTCTGAGTCCCCAAACCCAAGCCTTTCAGGCTCTGTGTTTTCTGAGGATCCACTAAGAAGACCCAATGCCTCCCCCATCCTGTTTGGTGCTTTTCCATGCTCCAACCACCAGTCACCCCAGAGAGGTTTGTGAAATCTGGCTTTGCACACAGTGTAGCCATGAACGTGTTTGCAGATGCGCTAACTTGGATGGGAGCCGTAAAGGTTTTAACACCCTCCGTTATCCATTGGTCTGGGAGACTGACAAAATATGGCTGACTCCATCTACACCGCGGCATTCAACGAGACAACAGTTTCATCACTTTAGCAAGAAGTCGTGTGTGGCACATCAACAGATTCCCCAACGTTTCGTGTGTGCTTATTGTTTAACATTGAAGAGCTATGGAAAATAAAACATAAGCCTAATTTCAGCTTTTCAGCTACCCCGTAGTGCTGAAGTATTGCCCTGTAATACCTATCCACAATGGACTTGGATAATAAATTAATTCCAGCCTTAGCTCTGTACTTGCTGGATTAAAGTAAGTTCTTTCTATATACATTGTTTTGTTATTATAGTGTTATTTTACTATAGTGAATATTCTTAATTGTATTATACATTGTGTGGTAGGGTGCCCTGGAGAGTTGGATGAGCATCTTTTAGTGATTATTTAAATCAGAAATAATAAATAGAGGCTTATCTTTTTTAAAGACTGAAGCAGATGCCTAACTGGTATAAAGTCAGTGAACTTACACTGGCCTAGACAAGAGGTGAGGCTGTAGCTCTGTATATGTATATGCATATGTACATCTGCATCCCTATAGCTCTCTACAGTCATTATGCATTGCAGAGATGGGTGTAGGATCCATGCAATAATATGCACTACAGTATAAAAGGAGCTGAAGTGCATTTGGGTTTGAGGGAAAGATAAGTGCCAGTCCGTTAATTGATTTATTCTTGTTAACTCCTATTGTTTTTAGGCCAGATCCTAGGCTGCTGAATATTGCCACTGGAGTAGCCTTGATCTCCATCAGCTGATAAGCCAGGTTTTTTAAAGGTATGTCAAGCACACCTAGGACTTCCTATAGCGTTTGCATGGAGCTTTCAAGATCTCTACCATGTAGGTTAGGCATGAATCCCATTTTGATTTGCAACTACCAGCTGTTCAGCAATGTGAGTCATGGCCTTGATTAGGTTTTGAGTTCCCATTACAGGGCCATTAAAAAGTTGCTAACAGGCCAGGTTGAATTAAGGGCAAGATGAAAAACTGAAGGCTGGGTGGCCAGCTGCTTGTCCTTAGTCTGATGGTTAGTGTTTAGGGATCTTATTAAAGCTTTTATGACCATTTGAAACAATATTTTCATTCATGCTAAAAAGCTGTCTTGTGGCGGATTAGCAGACTATCAGCCTGTGTCATGGAGGAATCTGAATTGCTTTGTTTTCACCTTTCATTTTAAGTGGTGATACATCTATTACATGCTTAAACTTACAAAGCAAGAAATGTAACATAGGGCAGCCAGGATGAGCTCCCCTTCATTTCACTTATTTTAAAACGGAAGTCAGGCAGGCAGAAGACTAGGTTCACCTTGTTCAGAAAGGCACAAGCTTTCATAGGCAACGGCCTACTTCTTTAGATGCTAAAGCAAGGAGATGACTCCCCAGAAGCAGTGTGGTGCAGTGAGTACTGCACTGGGCAGAGACCCGTAGTCTCACGTCATATTCCTGACTCTAGCAGAGTATCTGTTTTCCTCCCATGCTTTTCCTGTCCTGTCAGTTTAGATGATAATTTCTGTAGTAGAGGGACTTGCTATGTGAACATACAACACTCAGCATATATTATATATTCTAGGTTCTGAAGGTGCCCTGTAGCACATTCAATAATGATCAAGATAGCACTATAATACATTCAGTAATAATCAAGACCCCTGAGTCTTTTCAGAGCTCTGTTCTCCTGACATGGTTATTTTAAGCTCCTAAATATAGGCCCTGGTATAAAGTAATTGGAACTACAATGCCAGGAGAAGAGTATGGGGTCCCTTCTTCCCTCTCTGTTGTGCTTATGACCCTATGTGCTTAAAATCCTCCCCTGTAGGTATTGCAGGTTTAATTCCCTTGTGTGCCTGGTTTAGAGCAGGGCCAGACCCTTGGCCTCCCAGTTATTTGGATTAACTAGTTGAAGTTAAGTTTGATTCTCTCTCCAACCCATCCAGCCATCTTACTTAAAGTGGTGCCTCTTCAACAGCAGAGCCCAAAAGAGATGCCACTGGGTTCAAGAGGGAGCAGTTATCTCAGAGGGGAAAAACCTGGTCTGAATTAGGCTGGAGAAGTGTTTTTCTTCCAAATCTTACATCAGTTCCCCAACCACTGGGCTGTTCTTGCAAGAGAAGGCTGACCTGGTTTTGGTGCTCACTTCCAGGAAGATGCTCATGGCTGCAGAGTCACTTCCCACCAGCTTGGAGCTAGGTATGGGCTCTGGCTTTGTCCTTGGGGTGTCTTGGATAGCTGGCAAGTGCAAACCCTGTTCTGAGGCTCCTAATTCTCCCTATGATCTGTACGGTGAGTTTGGGTGCCTGACTTATGCAAGGTTCTGCAAGTGTGAGGTATTGCCATACTGGATCTGGCTCCCCTTGGTAAATCTAGGCAAACAGGTCTGACTTTGCTTAGATCAGCATCTCTGTGGGCTTCATTGGAGTTTAGGTAGAGCTGTTCGGTCTTCATTTTCTGAAATGGGACTGAGAGAATGGCATGAGGATAAGAAAATAGTCCCCCCTGTACCAATGAGACGAGCTTGCTCAACAGGATAGGTAGTGAGGTATGTTTAGCTACTGTTCTGGTATGGCCCCAACATAATACACTGCTTGTGCCATCCGTCTTCTGTATCCAGAGCAGGATCTCACCATCAGGGGCTAAAATGCATTGCTTCTCTTTGCACTCATAAAGCCAGTATTGTTCCCGTAGTCAGCTCAGGCCAGGAAGTTCTTTGTAGGATTGCACTTAATACACAATGATGCCAAATTGCTTTGGCCAGACTCATCCCTGGTGTAATTCAGTCCATGGCAGTGCTGCTACCTTAGGGATGAACCTACTCCATTGTGCTTTGGAGCACGTATGTATGCTGGTGTATTGCAAAGGTGCGCTGCACCCAGTGCTCAAAGCTTCATTGCTTGAGGAGAAAACTTTTTGGGCTAAAGGAACAATCTAGGAGCAGCTGTTAAGTTACTTATGTCATTCCTTACTCAGCCCAGGTGATTCTTACTCTGCTTCTACTCAAATTTCTTGCAATTTGTCTGGGTTAGGATGGAATCAAAGTGGAAGACCCAATGCCTGTGTCTTTCGGAAAGGATAAAGAAAGAAGGGAATTGCTGTAAGGCTCTCTTGGGGTGTCCCAGGAGCTCCTTTCCAAACTATGCATTGGATCTCAGGGGAAAACTGAATCTATCTGCGGAGACCTACATTTTTTCACCCACTGGATGTCTAATGTATAGCTGCTGGCAAGCAACCAGAATTGGGGAGGCATTGTACTTTGCTTGTGTAGACCTGTAGTTCTCCTATATCCAGTGGGAGCTAAGGATGAAGTTACACGGTACACTTAGACCATACTAAGGGCATTTAAAATGTGAGTCTCTGCATGTTAAAGCTTGTTAACTCATGCTAAATGCCCTCTAAGCATCTCAAAGTTACGCCACTTCAGGCAAGGGTTAACTCTGTGTATGTTACCTAGCTTGCACTAGGGTGGCAACTTCAGTCTCCTCCGTGGAGATTAAGTGAGAAATTTACAGTCCGCCAGTATAGTAGGATGCGCTGCTCCCAGCCTACCCCCTGACCCAGAGCAGGGATAGAGCCCAGGTGTCCTGGGTCCTAACCATGCCCCTGCTCGCCAGTTCTGTAGTGGCAAGTCAGAGCAGTGCAGGCAAGAAATAATATTAAATCTTAAAGTGTGACTGCTCACAGCATGTTGTAACTTTAACACCACCGAACCTTCCCCAGATTTAGTATAGACTAAATTTAACAGGTATAATTTCGCCCTAATAAGCAGCTCTTCCACCTCTAGAAGTTCATTCCACGTCACCTTGCAAAAAGACTCATGAAGCCAAAAGACAAACAAGCTAGATGGACCTCAACTCTGTGACCATGGTTAGAGGGTCCTGTCCTGGATCGAGGGGACAACCCTGGGTTCTGGCTCCCTACTTTCTCCATGTCTTTTACCCAATGACTCTGGCAAATGTATCCTGCACACAGATGCTTATCTGGAGTCACTTCCAACCTTAATTTTCTGTGATTCTTTGAATGCTTTACACTTGCTTCAATCCCTGGCTCTAGGATGGGTAGCAAATTTATGAGCTTTTTGCTTCCTTATGGTTCTTGGTGTCATGAATGTGCCATTGAGCAATCACTACATTTAGATAAGAAAACCAAACTCCTGTAACTGAAACAAAAGTCTGAGGACTTTATTCAGGACAGCTTCAGATAGAAGTCTCTTTCATGATAGACCACTGATTTTCACGCCCCCCCCCCTTTTGATTGACTGCTTGTGCATTTCCTATTTGGTTTTTTTTTCCTTTTAGGGAAACCTTTCAATAAAACCTTTCCCAGACTTTCGTTTGCCTCTGGAGAGCCATAGAAAACCAGCAGCGGCATTGTTCAAGCAGTAGCTCAGTCACCCCCGAACACATGCCAGCTTAATGGGCGTCCCTTCGCCAGAAGTATCTCATGAAAAGGGGAAGCAGGCAGACTGAACCACATGCCAAAGGTTACTGCCTGCCCAAACTGGGAAGGTTTGGCTGGGAGATGCATGGGGATTAGTTCTGTTTGCAGTGCTATAGGTAACCTTGACATGCAATCAGCAAAGTAAAATATTCATTATTGCCTGACTGTGGGCTGAAGACAATTTCAATTATTCTGGCATTTCAATGGATGAAGAAGCCCTTTAGGCTGGCTCATGAGATTAGACTTAAAGGCTCTGTGAATTAAGAAAGTTGCAATCACTATATTATCTAGCAGGCAGCTGTGGAATATACTACAACAGGGAATGGGAAGGGAAAAAAAAGGAAGACAAATTGCCATATTCAGGTTGGGGTTTTGATATATCAATTTACAGTCTTAACATATACATTTGTGAAATAATTATTTTGTATTTCTTAAACCACCTTTAACTGCACAGTTTGCAAATCCTGTAACTTGAAAGATGAGTTTTTCTTTTTTGCTGAGTGCCTTGCTTTAAAGCCTAATTTTGGCAAGAGGAGGGGGGAAGAAAACTATCGTCAGCAGAGGCATGAATCTTTCTGAAAGTTATTCAAATATTATAATATATAGTTGTTAATTGGAAAATTCTATTAGCAAAAATATTAATAACGTCCCACCAGGATAATAATTTTTTTAATGAGATCTATGCCTCTTTTGCTAGATGCACACCAATGTGGTAATTATGGCCTTATATTATTTACTACTCTTGTCTGACATGGTAAGAATAATAGTAATAATTTATATCTTGCTTTTGTCTCCAAGGTTGCCAAAAGACGTTAACAAACTTTACCAGGAGCATGTG
>NW_005841853.1:2527535-2545871 GCF_000455745.1 Alligator sinensis | reverse complement strand
CTCTTTCCCTGATTATATGCTCCTTTCCTTCTGCCAGATGGACACAAAACATATAACCTGAAAAGGTTCAGCTACAGAGCCTGAGAAAAATGGGTGAATGAGTTATTAAGGCAGTAGACTGTGACTCTGTTTGGTTGCCAGGGGACAAGTCCGTATGGGATCTCAGTTTGTCTACGTAGCCAAGGAAAGGTGATTATAGCATGGGTAGATATACCAAACTACCTCTAACTCAGCTGGCAGGGTTATAATAATATAAAACTATAATGGAGAAGTTATTGGTGGTGCTCCGGACATCAACATAGGTGGTGCCTGCTCCAGCCAGTATGGGACCCGTGTTGAGTGGGTCCTGGGCCAGCTGGACCAGTCACTGTGTGCAGGGTGGCTCCCAGAGTGGGTACTGTCCTATGGATGCCCACTGTGGATGCCCTAGGTGTAGTATAGTCCAGCTAGGCTGGACACCACATACAACATGGCCAGTTTGGGATCTGTCCTATATGCCCCACACCAGGCTTCGTCACACATAGTACCCATTTTGGCCATTCTGAGATCTGTGCTGCAATCAGTCCGGATCCAAGACCGGCTGGAGTGGCTGCTGGATTGGGTGCGTCATGCCCTGTGTGGCTCTGCTCAGACCCACGGGCAGCACCAGGGGGCTGGATCCAGCCTGTGGGTCTTATGTTTGACACCTGCTTTACAGCATTGGATGCTGGGGCCTTTTCTTCCCAGCTATAGCTCTGCCCCGAGCAAGTCCTTAATACTTCTGATATCCCTCTAACTGGCAACCCTACCCATGAGATGCACCCGATACTGTGTCTTGTCGATTTAGACTGTGCACTCTTCAGGGAAGAGACCATTTCTAGTCATGTTTGTGTACAGGTTTGAGAGCAATAGGGACTTGATCCTGCTTACGGTCTCCAAATGCTACTGTAACCTGCAGAAGAGGGCTTGATTCTGCATTTCACTGACTCTGCATGGGGTGCAGTCAACAGAATTTGCGCTGAGAGTTGATGTTAGTGGCGTTTGGGATATATAAGGAATACAGGCCTTGGTATCCAGACCTTGCTTCTACTCAGACCCAGACATGACCCTCCCTGGGACTGCTACTCTTACCAGCAGCCATCTGGACAGAGGCCCGTGCAAGATGTCTGTAGCCAGATGTGGCGGCACAGAGCACTAACGTCTAAGCAGTGCTGGTAGGAGCATGAAGAAAGAAATGACCAAGTGTAAGATTCCCTGCCCCTGCCCCCCAAAAATCTTTTTTTCTATTTATGACTCAGTAACCACCTAATCTGTCAGCCATGGCTAGCCTTGCTTTTCTGTGTGTCCTACAGCGCAGTCTGTCTGTGGGGTTTCTTTGGGAAGTGATGATAAATGTACCCATTCCCACTTCTGCCTATGGAGCCAAGTGATGAGTAGCAATGTACCTGCCAATGTACTACCCCTAGTGAGAGGCTAGTGGTAGAGAAACATGGGCTGTGCTCCAGGACATATTTTCATTGCTCGGCTTCCTTATCAGGTATGCTCACCAGTCTGGTTCTGATCTTGCTTAGCCGACTGCAGTTTTATTGACTTCCATGGACTACTTCAAATGGAGAGTGGGATACATGAGAGCAAAACAGAAAAGGTCTCTGCACTTTTGGCTCCTTGACACCAAGAAGTGTTTGTGTCTACAGCTTTTTGATGAAGGGTGATATGTTTGTGATTAAATAAAATGGGGTGATTATAAGGGATGGATCCCCAGCCTTCAGGGTCAAGTGGTAAACACTCAGCTGCTGAAGCAAGCCCCTTCTTAAGATGCCTTAAGTAAGGAACCCCAAAAGAGGCACCCCATAATCACTGGCTACTTTTGGACATCTTGGCTAAGGCCCTATATACTTAACATACCCTAACCCTAGGATTTATACCTGTGTGTGTGTGATGTGTGCTTTACTCTTTTGGGTGGGATTGTGACCTATATTTTTAAGACCAAGTTTTTAAAGTTCAGTTGCACTATTTTGTATTAGTGATTTTTGTAAAAATATTTCAAAACACTCTGTTTTTCTAGCTCGATTAGCAAAGCTGTAAACAGTTCCTGGAAAAAAAAATCCACAATTTACCCCACAGTTATAAATCTTTCTGCTTCTGAGAACATTTAGCTAAAATTAGATGACAGCTCCATACCCTTAGAACTAGTGTTGTGTTTCTCCCTCCATTTCTGATCTACATAATGCCAAACAAGGAAATGTTAGCAGGTAAAACTGCAGGGTAAAACCTTTTGCTGTTGGAAATATTTGCATTTATTAGGCTAACAACTGTAAAGCAGATATGCACATTTTCAACTTCCTTATTCTTGGCTTATTAAAAAGATCTTTGAAATTCAAAAGCTTCCATGTAAATGTTGGTCAGGTTTTTATATATGATTGAACTTGTATGTATTAAAACTAAATTCTAGACCTGAACCTCCAAAAAGTACTGGTTAAAAATCCACACATAGGTTTGAATCTGAAATATGCCAATGGCTTTTAATCCTAGGCTACATATATGTACCATGGATTTGAACATGCCTGTAATTCAGTTCTGAGTGGGTGTGTTTACATGTGCATTTAAGCACACCTAAATTTAATGTGCATTAAGTGGGTTTAGGTAGGCATCTACATGTGCAGGTATTAAAGCGCATTAACACTGTGTATGGACTGATTTGGGACTAAAGTTAGTGCACACACACAGTGTTAATGCAGTTTAACACATACATTAATGTGCTTTAACTCTTCACAACTAAATTTGATACCTGCATTTGCACCTAAATTCACCATTTTTTTAATGTGCATTAAGGTTGCACACGTGTAGTCGTGCACCCTTAAGGTACATCAACTCGGGCTAATGTACATGAAAACGTCACATACAGATGTGCTCAGTGTTTCTAAAGTTTTAGCCTCGATTTGGCTCTGAAATTCTCCGGATGCCTGCATCTTTTGGAAAAGACTGATGCCCAAACCTCTGGACCTGAAAATGGCTGAATTTGGGAGTAGTCAGACTCCAGAATGGGCTTTTTTTTAATCACTCAGCTGCTGAGATGGATTTATTCATATGAAATGCTGGATGCCCTAGGTTTATCAAAACCTCCCTAAAATTTATACTGTGAAATGATTTATTAGCAGTGCTGGGAATAAAGGGTCCCAAGAGGCTTTTATAAGAAGGTGTTTATCAATCAATAACAGGGAATTCAAATTTCCCACCCCTCCTGTTTACAGAACTCAATTACTCACCAGGGACAATTTCTTTTCTCCTACAATGCAAGGGTAATGCCCTTCATTGCAAACACTGGCGTTTAACTGCAGACCTGTACACTACATTGTGCTGATATATTTTTCTCATGGGAAAAATTGGACTAGTTCAGGCAGGCATTCTTAAGTGGACTGATTTAAGTCTGGGGAATTTAAAAGGACACCGGAATAAAGTTTTAATGCTGCACAAGATAATACAAAGTGACAGTTTTCAAAAGACTTGTTAAAAAATTACTGTTATTTTGAGGGCTAGGAGAACTCATTCCAGAATTTGACAATAGATGGATGGCTAACTTTACTAATCCAACCTGGTGCTTTTTCCTGCCTCCCCCTCTTCCCTCCTTTTACTTGGATTGGTTTCACTGAACCAGTTAAATTGCAAGAGCTTACTTCAATATGGCTAATGCTCCAAACCACTGTTTGAATTTTATACTAATTAAGGCCAATCCACTGACATTTTTTCTATAATGTGAAGACTAGTGCCAGCCGTAACTCAGTGAAATTTAACATAAAAGCAAGATAAAACAATTAAAGTGGAAGAATATTTGATTAAGTAGCTCATTGATTTATAGTGGAGTAAATTGAAATTGAAGGGACAGTGAACTTTTTTTTTTAATGGCAGCCATATTTTATGTTCATTATCAGAGACTCGGCGTTCTTTGTGCTTTTGTGATTAAAAATACCAGTTTAAGGATAGCAATTCTGGGATTTATTGCTCTTGTCTTTTCTTCTGAGTTATGTTTTTTTTTTTCTTCATACAGTAAAATATGAAGGTTTCATTGAAACGTCACATTGAGTAAATATATTGCTACCCAACCAGGCGATATTTGACATCATTTAAACCGCATTAATCTTGACAGCTACAAGGGGCAACCCCCCACCTCCTCCCCCAAATGTGCACATTTTTGTTTTGGCGACAGAGATTAAACTCTGCCTTGAGGATGTGGTTTAAGGCTTGGAAAGAGAATTGCTCTGAAAGTGTGTCTGGTAGTGACCTTATACCACAGGGGTTTACAGGTGAGGAAAATGAGATGGAGAGACATAAGGTCAGCAGCAGGCTGGTAGCAGGGCTGGGAATTGCATGCAGAGTTTCTGAGACATAGCCTGTACTATGTCAGGTATGTTTTATGTGACTCTTATTTCACATGTTGAGGACCTGATCCTAAGGCAAAGTTTCCATTGCTAACCCTGTTTGGGTAGATAGTACATGAGCTGGCATGGTATGAGAAATCATCCAGGATCTCTTGCATATAGTCTTTTTGCATCCATGGCACTGCCATTTCTGTGCTCTTGGAGGACCTCACAATGTTTTAGAATATGTTTATCTAAATAACACCCCAGTAAGGTGGGCAAGTGCCAGTATTTCTGTATTAGAGAGGGGGAACTGAGGCATGAAAGGGCATATAGGAAACACTTGGATATCTTTTGAGGACCTGGGCCTAGGTAAAGGCTGTAGGGGCAGCACATTTGAGGTGTTTTGCTACTGATCCACAAGTGTGAGTTCAAGGCTCACTCTGGACTTGTCCTGAAGGCTGCTTCCCCCAGAGAGTGACCCGGCTGGGGATTCAAAGGCAGGCAGACATGGTAATGGGCCTTTCTTTACCATTGGTTACAGACCCCACTGTGCTTTAACTATGTTCACCCAGTGCACTGCTTAGCCTTGGGCCAGACCTTGGACTTGGCTGAGTAACTTGCTCAAAATCGCATGCAAAAGTTGTGGCTGAGCTGGGAGTTGTACCTAGCTTAAAGTCTTTGTCACAAGGGGAAGAGTATTGTACACCATGAAAGATCAGGACCTGGGGGAATATGCCTTCTAAGCTTCTCTGGAGCAGATACGATGCCAAATATATTGTTCCAGTGCCTTGCACCAATTGACAACAGCGGTGCCAACCTCAGGTAGCCCTGTGGGCCCCATGTTGGCCATCCCTGGTTTACAAAAACAAATGTTACAAGAGAATACAGCTCTGTCCTTAATATAGACCTGAAGAACTTATTTTGGATGCAGATCCTTGAAATCCAGTGTTTTACAGATTAGTTTCTATAAGGAGCCAGCATGGAAAATAGAATCTGCATTGCATTTCAGTCTGAATCCAGATGTGAATTTCCTACGCTTTAAGGCTGGAGGGGAGGGAGGGTTATTTGTTTTCTGTATTTGAGTTTAGGCTCAGAGAGAGTTGATTACAGCCCAGATTCTAATCTCCTTACGCTAGTTTAGTACCACTTCACTTAGTGGGTATAGACATATGAATAACTTACTGCAGGGCATAATGGGTGGTGGCTTAACCTTCAATAAAAGAAGGGTAAATAGCTTCAGTTTCTCTTACCCTGGGATAAGAGTGTGCACATGCAATAGCTGATATGTGGTAAAGCCCTACCCCTTTTTACCCCATGGAAAACTGTTTGTCTCTCTATATCCATTGATTCAAGAAGGCCTACTCATAGAGCGTGAGTAAGGGGATTTGAATCTGAGGTGAGGGGTGCACTGCACCTCTAAGAGACCTTTTTTACAACATATACAGGGTTTGGAGAAGTAGTGAATAACTTACCCTTGGTCCTTAATGATTTAACTGGGTATTTTCTCTCCCTCTACCTGCCCACAAACATACAGGGTAGTTTAAAAAAAAGTAAATACAGTAACACAGAACACAGTGAATACCATGCTTTAGAAGAGAAGCTTTGATGTCATTCTGAATAGGTGAAATTGTGCATTTCTATAAAAGAAATATATATAATAAGCCCCCTGATTAATTAGTATAAGGCCATGAAAGCATTTCTGTTTTGTGTTTAAAGAGCAGCCCTGCTTTTCAGGGAACATAATTGGTAGAAAGCAAAAGACCGAGACAATGCTACATGTATAAACCAACTTGATTTGAGTCAGACGCAGCAAGCGATGCAATCGGCTTCCTTTTTATTTTTTCTTGGCGTTCTTTTTGCTGCCAGGCACCCTCACCATGGTGTTAGGGGACTCCAGGCCATCTGTTCAGCTTTTCAGAGACCTGCTTTTCAATAGTGGATCTCAGATCAGTGCTATTTCTTCCCATTGCTACCTTTCCTCGGGACATCTGCTTTGAGATGCATCTAAAAAAAAATGCTGCCTCATAGAAGACTGGCAGAAAGGTGCAAGGGACAGAGGAAAAAGGGCAAAAACCATGAAATAATTTTTACCAAAGTCTAGATGTTTTAAAATTGCTCTCTTTTTGTCCTTCAGATAGAGGTAGTTAGACATGTTAGTCTGTTGCTATATATTTCTGATTTCATTAAACTATAAAGTAGGCGTGGCAGGATTCACACTTTTTTAAATCGGTAGATACAGATAAACTTCAATTTCTCCTCATACTCACAGACCGACAAAAATATTTCTATCATTAATAATCAACATTTATAGAAAGGGTATGTAAGAAAGATGATAGCTGATGGAGTGTGCGACGAGAGCCCTATAGAGCCGTGCTGACTGCAGTTTGGACTACAACTCCCAGGAACCCTAGGGGACTGGGACCAGAGGAGGAGGAAGTGACAGAGCAGAACAGGGAGCTACAGGCAAGTGGCACCAGGACTGGTGGCAGCTCTGCTGTTCAGCTGACAGCAGTCCTACAGTCATTACATTTGCTGCCACAGGTGGTTGGTTAAGCTGCGTGGTCCTGAGAATTTAAATTGATCATCATTGAAATAACATGCTTAAAAAGAAACATTGACACAATGTGCCAAAATTATCAAGAAATAAAAATCTAATTCTGCCAAGCCTATCTTTAAGGTGTAAATCTACCCTATTTTCCCTTTCAGATGCCATTTTTATAAGTTTCACAATGGTGAAATGACAAGAAAGGTGAGTGCTCTTTTTACTTAACAAGCCCAGTTGTTCAAAAACCAGGAATTGGGATCCCCCTGCTAAATCACGAGATTGCTTTAAAATGCATGTTAATTAAAAAAACCCAAACAAGTAGTACAGGTGGGGGCTCTTTTTCCTTGACTTTTGACTTCATAGCCTTTAGGATTCACTTGCTTCACTTTTTCAAGCTTTCCTTTGTAACCATGACATTACACTACGTTATATGTAACCACATAGACTTTTTCAGTAACACCTGATGTTCTCACCTAAACTAAGCAGTTACCAGGATCAGGTCCATTGTACTCACTTATAAAGAAAATAATCTGTCTTGCAGCTGAAATCCCAGGCTAGCAGTTCAGGAGAGCTGGGTTCTGCCAAAAAGTCCTATGGCTTGGTGTGGTTATGAGACCCTAGTCCTTAATTGCCCTGTGCCTCAGTTTCCCTTTCTATAAAATATGGATGATAATAATAACACTAGAGTTACTTTGGCAATGACATCACTAACGTTTGTAGAGCTGTTTGTAGTCCTTGGGTGCAAGGGCTTTAGAAATGCAAAACATGAGGATAAAAACTAGTTGTTCAGACTTTTAAAGGAATTGGAATAATTCCTTTCTATTCTGTACTTTGTGTGGTGCAAATAGCAGTCGCTTCTTTTTGTTAACTCTGTATATGTGTAGAGGCACATGCACAGTTAAAAGTCTAAATGCACAGGTGTGTACAGATATAATATGTATACATACCTCTGCATTATTAAAATTCACTTACTACATTTGATACACACAACATATAGCACATATTTATATTATAGATAACAATAATAAGTATAATTTAAAGCATATGATATTACCTATATTAATCTTGCATACATATAAAATAGCAGGTCTATTTGATAGATGCATATGACTTATGAAAGATATAAGCATACACTAGTTTTACCTATAAAAGTACCTGATCTATGTTTATGGTTAGCACAAATCTGGCATTGCTACACTGGAGTCTTAATTCCCTTTTGCAGTCAGGGCTAGGAACAGATTATTCCAACGGTAGCAAGTTTTGAAATCTCACTGAACAACCAAGGCACACAGGGACGTGGGAGCTGGGGAAGGTTTATTATTACCCATTTGAGGGAAAGGGATGTGCAGAAGCGGGATTTCAGTACAGCCTTGAAGTATTTAATCCAATGGAAGTGGCAGAAGCACAGAGCAGAGTTTATTGCTAACAAGGCTTAACCTAGGGAGGGAAGCCTGAAGAAATGCTTTAGCCACCCCACATCAATGGGTAGCAAAGATGGAGAGGTATTTTGGAAGGGGACGCTAAAACTGAGTAAGGCACTCATTAAAACAGAAAGAATAAGCCCTATGATGGAGACAGCCATGAGAAGTGTTTGATTTTATTCCATCTGTTTAAGGGAGAAGGGAGATTCATCAGATAGCTGTTTGTCCAGAGTCAGCTGCCTGCCGCTTCCTGTTGATGCTGCTATTTTCTAGCCAGGCAAGGGGCATCTCTCTCAGCAAGGTGACTGGTGACTAGCAGGCATCCCAGTTTATTCTCAGCAAACAGAGCTGTTGCTGGTTGTATGAGAGACTGCCAAGGAAGTGCACCTGCTATGTGTTGCAAGGAAGATACTAATTGCCAATCCAACAGGTGACCTTATACTCCTCAATCTACTTTGAAAGGCTTTTTTTTGTATGATGGAAGGGGTGATCTTAGGCTTCTCAATAAACTCCTTTGTCAAACTCCCTGTGCGGACACTGGAATAGGATAAAGTACCTTTTTCAGCTTGGTTTATGTTGCCTGGGCAGGGATTTGAGCTAAAGTTTATTCCAGAATTTTTATTCAGGAGTAACGGTGTCCACATCGGAGGGTTATACTTGTGCAATTATACTGGCAAAACTGGTATCATTTTCCCTTGCCAACATGGCTTATATTCCTGTTGAACCAATATTCCAGCATAATGTTGAGGATGCTCTATTGGAAATGGCAAAAAATGTAGTAGTGAAATCCTCTCTATTTTTAGTCAATAAGACTCAGTCCTTTCAATCTGCACAGAACATATCCATGAATATCTGGAATTTGCATCGGTCAAGCCTATGATTTGTGTGTATAAGTTATAATACATTCAGATGATGAAAATCTGGTCCATTTTATATAAATGTGAACCTTGACAACCTTCCTATGATGCAAATCTTGGGTATGTACCTTCTGCCTGCCTTCATTCCTACTGACATTTCAGCTGGGGACAGTGTTGTTTTTCATGTGCCCATCCTAAACTGCTGTTGTTTGCTGGGAATGTATTTTCCACCCCAGAGTGGTACCTTTGGTAGCACATGAATTTAGTGACCAGATAGCAATTTGGGTGCTATCACGTTGGCTCTATATGTGCTTGGTTTAAGGAGGAGCACTGTTTTTTTTCCCTTAGCATCTCTGGCACAATCTAGGGCACAGGTTTTCTCTGGTTTGTCATGTGGTCATTGCAGAAATGGAGCCTAGCAGCCCATCTGACCTTGGGAAGAGCCGGTGCTGACCTCTCGGATACTCCTTTTGCACAACTTTGAGAGCCCTTGAAGTGGGTGATGGTCCACCTCTTCAGGGAAGTGTGATAGTGAGAGCAGGCAGACATAAAGGCTTTGTGTGGATTCCAAAAAAACAATCCCTCTGGACTCAAGCTACCAAAAGAAATAGTCAAGATGTCCCTACATGCATTGCTCCACCTCATTTTCCTCACTATGCTTGAATGTTGCTTGGGCCTAGACCACTTCTGTGGAGTTCAGGATCCTTCCTCTGCTCTTGCCTTCCTACTTGTGACCTCTCCTCTGGAACAAGGAGTCAATCTCTCGGTCAGTCGGCCTCTGTTCCCTGCACTGAGTATCCTTCTGCTCTCCTGTCCAAACTCCCTTTCTTGCTCTTTCCAAAACCTCTAGAACCCTCTGTCTGGTGACTCCCTCTCTAATTCATCAGATGATCAAAAATCCTGTCACCAGATGACCTCTTGCTTAGTTACCAATGTCAATGGGAGTTCAGCTTTGAACAGCTGGTTCACCCTGGCTGGTAGCCACCTCACTGTGCAAGTGCGCTTCGTTTGAATGGCCAAGCATTCAAGTTTAACAACCCCCTATTGTCGGCCCTGTGGCAGGTGCAAGATTTTCTTCTGTTATTGCCTATGCATTTCAGCTCAATATTGATGCAAAAGCCAGCAGAGAAGGGGAAAGAGCCGCATTCAAACTGGGAGTGTGAAGTTTGCCATAGATACTATAGAAAGGCTGCAATCCCAAGCAGAATTCATAGGCATATTCCTCAGATCATCACACCAGGCCAATCCCTTGTTGGATGACATCCACAGAACCAAAAACATGCCTGCTATCCCACTGATGAGCCCAAGACATAGCCCTCTGCTTTCTGTACCATATCTGCTGCTTCCCATTCCTGTGCTTTGAACCACTTGACCATGTCAGCATGCTATCCTGGCATGACGCATGCCCTGTCATGTCTTATTGCAACGATCAACTAGTCTTATGTGAACAAGTAAAAGAATTAACTCTCTCATTCTATTATCTCCTCAAAAATCCAGGAAAGCAGTTGCAGTGAGAAATTGAAAGTACCTTTTGAACAATACATGTAATTTTTTTAATTTTTTTTTTTTTTTACAATGTACTTCTCCTATGTATTGTTTTATTTATTATGATGATGAGGCATTTTGATAAGCATATGTTGACATTCCTAGATTTGTACCATGTTTGTCCAAAAAAAAAAAATCACATAGCAATTTCTTTCTGGTAGGGGGCTGAGCCTGCAGCTGGGCCAAGTTACTCACGCGACATCTTATCAAAGGTGATAAAGTTTGTTTCATAAAAGGGAACCCTTGAGTTTCAGGTAGTTGACCCTTAAACTAGCAACTGGAAAACTATTGTTTAAGTTGTGATGTTATAGGCAGCTGTTATGAGATGCTCTTTTCTGCTCCTTCTGAATCATAGCACAGGTGCTGGCTGCAAATATTTAACTGGGTTTCCCCAGCAGAGCTGGGGTCTGTCCTGAGTTAAACAAGTCTTTCCTGCAGGCCCCAACAATAGGAGTGGATATGTTTGGGAGCGGGCAATGTGGGGAGCTTGCTCATAGCTGGCATGGGAGGCATTCTGGCTATCCGCAGTGGGAGATCCCAAGGCATATTAGTTACTTGAGGGTTGCTCTAACATGAACTGCTGCGTGCAGCCAGAAGGAGAACCAGGGAGCTGTAACCGCCACAAATTGGTCTGCTAACTCTCATCTTGGTCTTTAACTGGCATTAGGAAAAAGAATTGCAAGTCTCTTGTGACTGATTTACTAAGGGAGCTACCTGAACCTCACGTGAGCTGTGATACTGCAGAAATAAATGGAGCGATGCTTGTTTACACCAGAGTTAAATTTGGACCCCTCCATTTTTTGTTCAATTTTTCTGGGCCTGGAATAAACGTACAGGATCCGTCTTCTGCTGCTGGCATCCATAGAGCAATTTTGATTGACACTATCCCATAATTCCCAGTAGAGTTAGTTTAGGTCTAAATTTGGCCTTTTGTCTTTCAACAATTGGCTACAAAATGAGATATCCATGTAGTTTTCCCCCCCCCTTGATACTGCACAACTCCAAACATGTTTATCATGGTTTGTCAAGAGTGAAAATAAGACTGTGTTTGTTGACAGTAAATGATGTAATATTTACATAATACTGTACAGTCATACCTTTTTCCTTGCAGAGATCAAGGAGCATTTCTTTTGCAATGACCCATCTCTGCCGGATAGTCTAGCGGAGACAATATGATGTAAAATGAAACATTTAGCCAGGTACATAGTTGTGTGTATTGCTTTTCTATCTCATTTTCATTCCTAAAAGGTTATTAATAGTGGTCACTTGTACATGGCAATAGAGGGGCACACAAAGCAGGCCTTTTTCACTTTCAGAAACACGTTGGTTAATAGTATTATTTATAAGCATCATAGTGCCTTGTAGCAACTTTTGTGACTGGGCCCCATGTTCTAGGTGGTGGTTGTCCCTGTCCCAAAAGAGCTTATATCTGAAATGGCAAGGTGGATGAAGAGTTGGGGAGGAGGTTGGGGAGGGCAGACAGGGGACGTGACCTACCCCAACTCAAACAGTAGGTCAGTAGCAAAACCAGCAGTAGCATCTGAGTTCCTCCCCTTTGCCTGCTAACCTATATCCTGGCCTATACTTCTGCATATTCAATAGCATCCTCTCAGTGGTATAATGATGCAGCTAGGCACTTGGGGTACAGGGGCAGTGGTGATTTCTGGTTGCTGCTGTGCTACTGGCAGCAGCCATTTCCTGCCTGCCCGACGCGCACACTCCCCCCCCCCCCCCCCCCCCCAACCTCTCAGTTAGCACCTGGTTGTCCCAGCTGCTCTGCCCTAGTTACATTGCTGCATCCTCCAAAGTCCATTGAAGTTGTTGGGAGTCATCCTAGTACTTTCAAGGAACCAGGTCTGAATAGGGAGGCTCCATTAGTATTCAGTGACTATAGACCAGGCAGCCAACTCCCATTATTTTAGGACACAGTACACCATGGGATTCACTCTATCTATCTATCTATCTATCTATCTATCTATCTATCTATCTATCTATCTATCTATCTATCAAAATTACATCACCACTGGCAATGACTACATGTGGCACATGTAGTTCTGCCCAGGTACGGCCTAGGACCTCCTACTAGTGGCAGGAAGCTCCTGCAGCTGAGCTGAATGACCTGCTGACTGTGGCCTTCTCAGATGGCAAGTTGGTGCTGTAGGTGCTGAGCCCTGAGGCGCTGCAGGTGTTTGCAAGAACCCAGGTAAAAGACATGCCTTTACCGTGGCATGGTATCTGCAAGGTATGGTGCCTTGCGACCCCGCACCCATGGAGATGGGCTGCATGCATGCAGGGAGCAGGGCCCAGTGTGGTTACTGCTTCAGTCTCTCCTGGATGCTGGCCACATCCCACCACTGCCTGGCGGCTGGATTTTGTGATGGCACCATCACTATCTGGAACCTGAGCAACAGATCTCTGCAACATCAGCAAAACGGCTTCCCCAAAATATAGCCTTCCTGCCAGGTACCGGATGATAGTAGCAAGGGCCAGGTTCACAGTTAGGGGTTTAACAACTAACAGGTTTTTAAGCCTGGCTTGAGCCCCCACCCAGAAACCCAGGAAAATAAATTGTCAACAGGTGTTCTGAAATGGCAAGCAGCATTAAATGGAAAGTGGGCTCCTTGGAAGTGGGAAAAGGGAGCAGACACACAACCTTAAAGAAGACCTGAACTATTGCATATTAATTGAAACTCCCACACAGTTCACAGTCACTGAGAAGCCTGCCTAGGGGAGCTACCGCCTAGTCCACTTGGCTGGGAAGGGAGACTCATCCAGGGCTGCCATTCAGGCACCTACCCCAGTCAACAATGGCACGTGCTGGGTTGGGAGGCTCACCCTGGAGGATCCTGATACACCTTGCTGCCAGGGGTTGCAGCTTTGTTCCAGGGCCTCTGGAGCACCCTTTACACCAGCAAAGTTGCAGGTGCTGGGTAGAGATGCCCGCACTGGAGTTACCACACTTACTGCTAGGAAGTGCTGCTCAGGTGCTCCGCTGGCAATTGCTGCCAGGGGTTCCTGCCAGTCCTCTAACACCGTTTTTTTGTGTTGCCTTTTCAACCCTGCCCTATTTCAATGGTAGGTTCGAGGATTTTCAGCTCTATCTGTTGTAGTGAGCATGCATCTGAACCTACCATAGGGACTTGTATTCCTAAGCACTTCTCTTTTGATAAGATGCTGAGCCCCACAAAACCATCCAAGGAATAGCAACTTCCCGCCATCTCTCCTGCTTTTCATATTATTTTTGCATGAAGATGGAGGGCCACCCCCTTGCAGATCATAGCACAGCTCTGAATGAGTGCTGGGCTTTGAGAAACTTTGCATTAGCAATATATGTGTGCCTACACATTTCAGTTTTGGAAGGGAGGGCCTGTGGACCCAACATCTCACCCACCTGCTCTTACAATTAACCCCAAACAGTAAAACCAAGGCCCACAAAAAGGAAAACAGGCATGAGTAGCCCCCAAACCCCTGAATAAGTGTACTAAGGAG
This sequence comes from Alligator sinensis, assembly GCF_000455745.1. Lineage (NCBI taxonomy): Eukaryota > Metazoa > Chordata > Crocodylia > Alligatoridae > Alligator > Alligator sinensis. The sequence goes on along the minus strand of NW_005841853.1, from coordinate 2,531,677 downwards.
GTTGTGCAGAGAAAAAAATAAATGGAGTTGCCATTATAAACCATAACCATAGCCAATCCTCATGCAGAACATAAACAGGGTAATATAAGAATCATCATTTTCCTTTTCTGGAGTCTCTTCCATACAAGTGTATCTTTAAGTGTTGTATGGAACGACAGAAATGTATGTAGATAATAATAAAGCATTTATGGGACTCCTTAAATCATTGTAAGATACATTTGGTATGGAAGGTGCCAGATAAAAGTAAGAACATAATGCCATTCATGCTTTTGCCTTTTCCATCTTGAAAGCATTCTGCACAGCCCCGAGTGTCTTAAGGAATCCAGGTCACTATATTTTGCTTAAAAGAAGGCAGAGCAAAGCAAACCTCATTGTCATGCAGACAGGTTCCCTCCAGTCGAGTGACTTTTCCATCCTAAATGACCCCTAACTGGAACCTAACATCAGACAACAATGTGCCTGCCCCTAGGTGAACTGTGGCAAACGTGCTCCAGTTCCAAAGGCAAATATACAGTGCATTAGTTAACAAAGACAGAAGGTGATGGTGCACGTGGTACATTAGTCATGATTGCTGGACAAACGCACCCAATCATACAGGGGAAAAAAACCACTCCAACCCAGATCTGGACTAACTCCTACTTTTCCCAGGCCTGCATAGATAAACTGGGGAACCAGCTGGAACTCAGGAGCCACTGTCTGAGTGATTATCATTGCTTAACCCTCATCCGCTGCTATCTGCTTCCTCCCAGATCTTGTGCAATTCCTGTGTTGACTCGGTTCTTTCATCCACCCTGGAGGCATCTCTATTTCAATGGTCACCTCTGGGGTACTGGATGACCTGCTAATGCGGAGGACTTTCCAAACCCCTGGTTGTAGAAGAGCAACACTGTCATTAACAATTGGGTGGTTTGAATCCAGTGTTAGCTGGTTATAAGCTGCAAATAGCAGCTTACGTCCATTTACTCTGCCTACCTTCCAGATTTGCCCTGGTCTCTGGCCACCAACAGCCGGAATCAGGAAAAGCCTCCAGTATAAGTAAAACTGAAGGGAGAATCCCAGGTGTCCATTTCCACATTCCTTTACCCAGCAAAACAGGTTCTAATGCCTGAAGCTACGGGCGAGAACATAGCGATTGTTGCATTTGCTTGCCTTACCAGGAAAAATTCATGGCGTTGTGAAGTGCGGAGAGATTTTACAATGGATTTGTCTCAAAGACTTGGTGCAGGAGATGTGGGAGGGCTGGAGTTAGGACATTGGCATGGTACTCTGGAAAATTGCCTTTGATCCATGCTCCGCTGCAGACTTTCCCTGTGGACTTGGGGGAGTCATGTGGTCCCAGATCCTTTAAGGGATTTAGGCGCTTAATTCCTAATAAACAGGAGCTTTCTAAAGATGTACCAACACAGATGTGAGGGTGCAATGTACCTATAGCTCTGGAGGACAGGTTCGTGTGTTGGTGAATGCCTTCACTTAATGTTAAATAGGAGGCCTTATGGTTAAAGCACTAGATTTGGGGCTTAGAGTATCTGCGCCCAGCTCTCAGCTCTGCCACAGCTTTTTCTGTGTGACCTTGGGGAAGTCAGGTTTCAAATATACCTGGGTGCCTCTTGATTTCCCTTGTCTCTCTGTGCCTTCATTCTCCATGTGTAAGATGATAGCAATAGCACTTCCCTAACGTAACAACAGATCCCAGAATGAGTGAAGTGCTCGTGAGCCTTGTAAGCGAAGGAATCCATTGAAACTTAGGTTACGGGCTTTCATTTTGCTGGAGGGTAATTCTCACAGTTGTCTCATTTCCTTACAAGCTGGTATGGGCAGATCTGAGCCAACCATTGCTGTATGCAGAGGGATTTGCATGTATAGGATGCCAACTGAGGCCCATCTCCAAGGATGATCACTTATTGCATTTCACTCCTCATTCTCCTCATAATCAATAATACATAATCAATAAAGTAATATGCTTTATTCTGTGGGAGGCAAGGTGGTCTAGCGGATGAAGCACTGGCTAGTCCTTAAGGCAGCAGCTCCCAAACTCTGACAGATTGCGCACCACCAATTTAAAACGATACAACCTTAAGTTCCCCCAGCAAATTTTTCAGTTCAACCTTAAGTACCACCAGCAATTTTTTGTCATACAAAGTCATTATAATAAATCTGTTAACGCGTACCACTGACGGGTTGTCTGCGCACCACTGGTGGTACCCATACCACAAATTGGGACCTGCTGCCTTAAGGGATCTACTTTCTATTCCCAGCTCCATCACTGACCCACTAAATGGTCTTTGGCAAGTCCCTTGACTTTGCTGTGAGTTAAGTCTCCTCCTGCTCTTTGTCTTTCTATGTAGGCTATTAAATACTTTGGGGTAGGGCCCATCTTTTGTCACTGGAACAATGGGCCCACAATCTTGGCTGAGGCCTTTAAGCCAATACTGTTATGCAAATACTAATTACACATATTAATTAATATAAACGTATTATTTAAACTGGATTAAGAGGCCAATCATTTATCAGTTGCTCAAACCTTTTTAATGCTTGAGGGGTTTGTTCTGAAAACTGGCTGCTATGATGTAACTTCATTTGGGATCTCTGCAGTTTTACCTCCTGATCTTCTGTGCACTGTGTTGCCTTCAAACAGCGATATAGCTCCTGCCTTCATCCATGGAATAATTGCATCAACTTTCATCACAGCTGGTCTGCCCTTGTTGCAAAGGGTTCCTCACACACTACCCTTGTGTGACACAGGCACATCGTGTAAAAATCTTCCCTGATGTTTCCGAAGCCCTAATATATGTGCAACCATTAATCTGAACTTAATATGGTTTATAACGAGGGGTAAACATTGTGCCCTTCCTAACTTCCTCGGTTTTCCGGCTTGGAGTTGGGCCAGTCACCCACACAGCGCAGAAGAATCATCAGGCATCTCCCAGATTGCTGGGAAGTACAAATATTACAACCAAGTTGAAATTACTCAGTGACTTGAAGCACTGGGGAATTTCCAAAAGGCAATTCCTGGATTTTAGTTATTCTGTGGAGTCGTGGAGCATGGAGAGGCCCCTTTATTCCCTACATGAACCAGCTAAGTCCCGGTACTGCAAGTTCACAGGGAACTGCTTGAAATTCACACTAGCAGTGGCATTTGGCTTCATTGGGATGACATGGGTGCATTCAATCACATGTGAAAGTAAGTATTTGTGGAAGCAGGGTCTTAATATATAAAATAAATGTGTCAACCTTCTTGAGCACTTGTATTGTATTGGGGCACCCTCAACTCCTGGGGCAGACAACCTTCTTGAGGCTGGCTGGGGTAGGCACCCTCCAGCCCCAGCCAGCCTGTCTGCAGCACGCTGAGCTGGGGGGGGAAGCAGTCCTGGGCTGGCAGGCTGACCCCTGGACCTCCTGTCGGCTGGGGCTGCTCCACGGCTCAATGCCCTGTGGTCCCAGGCACACACTCAAACGACATGCCTCGGAGCAATGAACTCCAGCTCAATAAGTGCCAGAGTTTATTGCTTCACATTAATTGCATATGATTTCATAGATTTCATAGACATCAGGGATGGAAGGGACCTCGGAAGATCATCGAGTCCAGCCCCCTGCCCAAAGGGCAGGAAGTCAGCTGGGGTCATAGGATCCCAGCAAGATAAGCATCCAGTTTCATCTTGAAGGTGTTCAATGAAGGCGCTTGAACCACCTCCGGTGGCAGGCTGTTCCAGACCTTGGGGGCTCGGACAGTAAAGAAGTTCTTCCTTATGTCCAGCCTGAAATGATCTTGAAGTAGTTTGTGACCATTCAACCTTGTCATCCCTTGGGATGCTCTGGTGAACAAACGTTCCCCCACATGCTGGTGGTCACCCCTGATAAACTTGTAGGTGGCCATCAGATCACCCCTGAGCCTGCGCTTTTTCAGGCTAAAGAGCCCCAGGGCTCTCAGCCTGTCATCGTAGGGTCTGCTTCCCTGACCTCTGATCATGCGCGTGGCTCTTCTCTGGACTCTCTCAAGCTTCTCCACATCCTTTTTGAATTGTGGAGCCCAAAACTGGACACAGTACTCCAGCTGCGGCCTCACTAAGGCCGAGTACAGGGGGAGAATGACGTCCCGGGATTTGCTTGAGAAGCATCTATGGATGCAAGCCAGCATTTTGGTC
>NW_005841853.1:2486371-2526560 GCF_000455745.1 Alligator sinensis | reverse complement strand
TGCCCCTGCTTTTCCTCCGGCTCCCCACATATCTGAAAAAGGACTTCTTATTGTCCTTGATGCTCAAAGCTAGCTGGAGTTCAGTTGCAGCCTTGGCTTTCCTGGTCTGCTCCCTACAGCACCGGACCAGTGCAGAATAATCCTCCTTGGAGGTGACTCCCATCCTTCACCCTTTGTAGGCCTTTCTTTTTAGCCTCAGGAGATCTGCTAGGTCCCTGGAGAGCCAGGGGGGCTGCAGTGCCCCCCTGGCTCTCCGTGGGAGACCTCCATATTAACTCTGGAACTTGCCCCTATTATCCAAGTTAAAATACAATAAGACAGTATAACCTATTTTTGCAATAGATTCAGATGTGTGTAGATAGATGTATCCATTTGTCATAAATACTTGGAATTTATGTGAAAAAAAAATTCAGCCTGTGGAATTTTTACTCTTGGCAAGAGTTTCTTACGTGCCAAAGTGCTTTAGGAGCACGAGGCCATTGACTTAAGGGGGCCTTTTGATCTTATGGTTTGGATAGTTTGGAAAATTGCACCAATTGCACATATAGGCTGTGGGGTACACTAATTGGTTTAAAGGGGCATGAGCTTTCATAGGTAGTGGCCTATTTAGGCAGCATGATGTGTGCTTGGTCTCCCCAACCAGGTAAGGACTACTTTTAAGGATGAGTCTTGCTTTTCTGCAAACAACCACACCAGTATTTCAGTATTTCTGTTAACCGCTTGCTGTGTTTCTGGTTTGGAAGTTGCACAGTTAGTCATACCATTAGCAGGAAACAGAATGTGTCAAAAGGGTTGGTTGCCACTTGTCACTAGCATTCACACTCTCAAGTGAGCTCTTTTTAAGAAATTTACCTGTTGCATGGCATCTATTTTAAAGAGGCTTTTCTGGGACAGTCAGCCCTCCTAGTGCCGGGGTTCATCCTAGTCGCGAATTCTTAGTTTCAAAGACTCTTGCAAATTGTGGATTTTCCTATCAAAAGGCTGAGCAGATCGTCACTTAAGAGTTGGCCATTGCAAACTGCAAGAAGGGGCTTCTTTTCAACCTTGTTGCCTTTACGGGACTAAAGATCAGTCAGTGATTGAACTTGGCGACCAACTGGAGATGTCAGTAGCAATGGGCACGGTGGGCAGTAAAACACTGCCACCCAGGCTGGATAAGTTGAACATCTGTGCTGTACAGAGCATTTTCATTCAGCCTGCAAATGGCACAGAGTCGATTTGTGTGTGTGCATGTGAGGGAGGGGGAGGTGTCTGTCCTTATCAAAGAATGTCCTTGTAATGAGTCTGTGCCTGAGTAATAACAGACAGGATCGGTGAATGCAGTTTCATTTTTTTAAGTGCATGTCTTTTTACCGAGTGATTCATCAGTTGCTGTTAAAGAAAGTATGTAGGGAAGCCTGCAGCTGTGGGCTCCGGCTGCAGTTTCTGTGTCGTTGCTAGGGATTCTGCATTAAATATCCCAATTCTCTGCACTCAAACCTAGGAAAAATTGACATTCTAACTTCCCATAAGAGAATGGAATATGTGATTCACAGCCCTTCTTCTGCAACATTAATCAGGCCCTGTTTACATGGAAAGAAGCCAAAAGGGTTTGAGCCAAAGAGGTATGTTCAGAAAGCCAAATGATGATGTCATTTGGGACCAAACAGCACCAGCAAGCCACTTAACGGGCTGAGATGGCTTGTACTCCGCTCTGGGAGCAAATCCCAGTTAGGAGAAAGAGAAGCACAAGGGGTTTTTTGGCTCTGCTCTTGAGTTCCATGGTCTTACACTGCCTTGTTTATTAAACAGCATAACAGAGCTATCAGCTGGGACCTACAGTGTTTAAGGTTGGCCAGCCGACTCATGATCTTGCTGTGGGATGCATGGAAGGGAAACTCATCGTTCATATGCTTGGGACACATGTTGCTGCCCTTTTTGTATAAACGGCATCAAATCATGTTGGGGTTTCTTAGCACGATGCTTGCTTTTTGTGCCCGGTTATTAGGTATATTACGGTAATGTGTAAAGGCCTCCAAACATGCCAGGTGCTATGCAAATATATAGTAAGAGAGTTCCAGTTTCAAATAGTTTACAAGCTAAACAGAAAAAAAAATGGAGTGCTGAGATATAGAAAAAGAGAGCAAAGTGCTTGAAGTCGTACATTAAAAGTCACTCGCATAGCCAGGGGTGGAGCGTAGGCCATCTTAATGCTAATCTTGTATCATAATTGCAATACCATTAATTAACTTTGAGGGCACAAAAGAAAATTATCTCCCATTTTTATAGTCCCTTTTACCCAGAGACATCTTGGATCTCTTTACAAGTGTAAACAGTGGAAGTTTACAAGCTGTATGTGTGATTCTGCTTAGTGCTGAGATGCAGCCAGCTCTGGGTGGAAACATTTCAAATCACTTAAGAAGCTTTTAAGCAATGGATTTTTTTTTTTCATTTATATAAATGGTAAATGTAACTGCCCAGGGCTGAAATGCAGCCAGTTCTGGAGCTGAGCATGGCAGATGTTTAGAAGAAAACCAACAAGGTATGAAACCAAATCAGACTCCCTTATGACCTCAGGTGGCCATGATCCTGGTTTTGCATTTAATCTATGTGATAGTGCCTCTACTGCCAGGGCTCCTCCAATCAACATATTGGCCATAGGACTAGAAGGGAGCATCTGGGTTATCACGTCCAGACCCCTGCTAACATGGGCAGCAGTGGCAGATGATCACATTCAAACTCATCAAGCTTCACCTTAACATGGATTAGCCCTTTCATCCTCACTATCCCTCCTGGAAGGGCGTTCTTCTAGGTTTGCTCTCAACGTCTCCTGTTCAGCTCTCTATACAGTGCTTAAATACACATTGGAGTAAGGACTGGAGTCCCTGGTATGAAGCAATTCTCTGGCTCAGTATCTATTTAAATATTTTATATGAAGTCAAATAAAGTCAAATAAAGGGTTGATTAAGGAACTTAAAGAAAACATCCTTTCATGTGCAGCCTTACCCAGGTCTTGGATAGCAGCATTAACAGTCCTGTGGAAATACCTTACCGGATGCATCTTAGATTTGCACGTGCCTTTTTTATGCTGTGGTCATCCTGTGATCCAGTAGCATGCTCTACTCTCTTATATTGGAACAGATCTCTCCCAGCTCATGGCAGAAATCCTGGTTATTAGCTCCTAACTTTATGCCTTCGCATTTTCTTCTTTAAATGTCATCCCATTATGGTATTTTGATCCGTCTCTATTTTGTCAAAGCCTCCCAACTTTGTACCATTCATTTAACACTAACAGAGAAAAAAAAGTGCAGCTTGTTAGGTCATGAGCAATATCCCCTACTGCAGCACCTTGGAAGTGTCTCTGAATTGACCATTAATGCTGTATAGCTCTAGGAAATGGGGACCAGGAGAAAATATAATCCTGTGTGTGTGCGTGTCTGTATAAAATGTACTTGGTTTGATAGTTTATAATACATGATAATGTGTATGGATTTGTAAAAATCCACTCTGTTGGGGGTGTGTGTGTGTGTGTGTGTGTGTGTGCGTGTGTGTGTGCATGCATTCCCCCCAGCTGTGCATGACCATATATTTTTGAATGAGAAAAATGTCTGAATGGGACCTGGCTTTAAAACAAGTAGGATGTCACTAACCGGTAGCAGTTGAATTCTTTTTTTGGAAAGGAAAAGAAGTCACTTGGCTGATCTGGTAGTGTTGTAGCCTGACTACCTCAGATGGGCTGCCCAGATTCTCAGTGTAATAGGGGCTGGGAGTGTTGCAGTCAGTGAATCTGGCTCTGGGCAAAGTTTTGGGGGTCTGCATGGATTCCTCTGGGTTGATTAAGCTGCTGTTGGAGAAGACTGAGAGATCTGTACACTGCTCTTTAGGGTGGTGACACAAGGCCTTCAGGGCAAGGGTGTGGAAAGTAAAGAGAAACTGTGTGACACTCTTGAAGGTGAAGAGCTATGAACGGCGCAGCAGCAAAGTCAGCGTCTTGGAGGAAATGCTGCCTCGTACGTACATGACAAATGGTTTCTATTCCGGGCTAGCTCATTGTGTGAACATGGTGTCATTATTTAAGCTCCCCAAACTTCAGTCCTTCTATTTATTCATGGGCCAAATCGACACCGGGGTGGTGCAAGGCTTGATGAATGGCCTGTAAAGCAATTGGAGCTCTACAAACTAAGCGCCGTTACAAGGCCAGATCCTCATGAAATGTCAATCAGCAAAATTCGATTATACTTCGGTGGAGCCAATGGTGATGGAGTCACCATTATGGTTCGATGTTTTATACCAGCTGACGGGCTGGCCTGTTGTTTCCTATGTCAGCTTCCACCCCCACCCCCTCCATTCTGTCCCAGCAACATCCCCTCACCCGCTGGAGATACTGCATAATTTTTTTCAGGAAGTTCCTGTTTTCAATTTTTGTTATAATCAGTGTCATTATTAATACAAACAGTGATCAGAACAATTGCAGGCATCAGTGGAACTATCAGTGAAGAAGAAAGGACCTTCCTGCTTAGACACAACTATGAGGAGGACTGTTTACTTAGCTAGCCTGTCCTTTTATAGTTACTAGCAGGAAATTTTTGCAATGTTTGTGTAAGATGGAGACTTCAAATTATCCCACACCATCTCTTCAAAGGGAGAGGAGAACAGCCTGTATGTTTTAAATTCAACCTCCTTAAGAGCCTTTTTTCTTTTTCCACCCCATTAGCAAGGACCTTTAGTTCTGGTGGGGAGGGCAGTATGTGTCTGTATTTGTGCTCAGGTTTGCAACACTCGCTTCAAAAGCAGAAAGCTGTGGATTAGGATATTTCACTCCTACAGAAAAGGATTGCCGTGGGTTGCAAGCCAAACAGGAGTCAATTATTATTGTTAAAAAAAAGCTAATAGTATTCAGGGGTGTACTAACAGGACCACTGCAGGCTAGTCACAGGGCATGACTTCCACTCTTCAGTAGGGGAGGCCTCTCCTAGAGTACTGGGCTCAAATTTGGACACAGCACTTCCAGAAAGATGGGGACAAATTGGAAAGCAACTAAAAAAAAAATGAATAGAGATCTAGAAAGCACGACAAACAAGAAGAGCTTGGAAGAACTGGGATTATGTTGTTTGGAGAAGAGAAGGTTGAGGGGGAATTTGATAATGGTCCTCAAACAGAAAAAGGGTTGTTGTAAAGAGGAGGGTGATCAACTGTCCTATGTGCACATAGGAAACAGGACAAGAGGCATCACGCTGAAATTGCAATAAAGGAAATTGAGGTTGAAGATTAGGAAGAACTTTTTGACTGTGAGGATGGTTAAGCATGGGAACAGGTTACATAGAGAGGATATGCAAGTTTTGGAAGTTGGAGCTTTCCAAGAGCAGGTTAGACAGACATCTGGCAGGGATGGTTTAGACAGCAATGATCCTGCCTTGAGCAGGGGGTTGGGCTGCTTGAGGGCCCTTCGAGCCCTATTTTTTTATGTTTCTTTGATAAATCTCTGGTTCTGCAATGAAAAGCATGCCTGGATTTGGACTCGTATACCCTTGCTTAGTCTGCTAAGGGTTGATGGACGGATGGCGCTCATCAGCCCAAACTGAATTCTGCTCATGTCGTGGGTGTGGAAATGTTTTAAAACACCTGTTTGCATTTCCCCAGCGCATTGTGTTGGCAAGCGTATGTTTATTTGTGCCACAACCTATTCACAGCCATCCATCGAGGGAACAAAACCAGCAATATGTGACTTGGGTCAAAGAATAAATAACCATGAATGAGGTTAGATGAAGCTAGAAAAACAGATGGACAGAAAAGGCTGCTATTCTTTCCTGCTTAACTCGACATCTACTCTCCCTAGAGGTAGTACCGGTCTTAGTTATGGCTCATCTTGACCAGTTCTTCTACCTCTTGAGGGTTAGACTCTGCAGTGTCTTATACAGGACTAGTATCAGCTATACAGGTCTAAGCAAACAAATGGTAGATAGTGTTCTTTATTTCTTGAGTGGATGGCTTTCATAATTTAAAGGCTATCAGACATTCTGATGAAAGCTGATTCTCACCCTCTTTTGGGGCTTTACAGTATAGTACGAGGATTATTTCATTCAGTCCCAGCCATTCATTTGCCTTCTACACCTGTGTAATTATGATCATAGCATTAAGCTGTCAAAGAAAAGCACAAGGTGCTTGAAAACTGTTTTAATTATTAAAATATTTGTCCTTCTACAGCCAAGTGTATCAGTTTCTGATACACATGTGGTTTATTCATTTTTTTTTCCCTCTCAAAGTTCCAATTCCAATTCTTTTCTTTCTGGGAAAGCCAATGAAATTGTTTTCCCAATGTTTCTATCAATATGACATCTTCCTTTTCTGTATCGCTGGACAATGATAACACATTCATTTACAGCAGATCAAATCCTGATGTCTTTACATCCTTAAACATGAGTGAAGGGCACGGAAGAGGTTCAGGAACAGTTTTGCAAAAGATCCTGGTAGGTTTACCCCTTTGTTATTCATGGTGTTGCATTTGGCCAGATTCTGATATCTTCATTCATGCTGAGCGATGTTTTACTTTGCAAGCGGCCTGTTGTCTAGGGTGAAGTTACACATTATACTTAGACCAGACTAGAGCATTAAAGTTCGAACGTGCTGTGATCAGTCACAAGTTAAGGTTAATACTATTGTTTGCCTGCACAACTCTGACTTGCCATTAGACGGCTGGTGAGCAGGGTTGTGGCTAGGAGCCTGGGCTTTATCCCTGCTTGTGGGGGAAGGGGAGGGCTGGGGATGTGCATCCTGGGATGCTGGAGGACTGCAAATTGCTCATTTTGCCTCCGTGGAGCAGACTGATGTTACCTAAACTTGAGCTAGATAACAGCCCAAAATTAACCCTCACCTGAAGTGGAGTAACTCTGAGATGCTCGGAGGGCACTTCACATGAGTTAACAAGCTTTAATTTGTTGATGGTCACATTTAAGGTGCTATTAGTATAGTCTAGGTGTAATATGTAACTTCATCTGTAAGTGGGACACTCGTGGACCAAGCCCAGCTCTAATAAAAGATACCAGATTCACCCAAAGAACCTTGTCTGCCATGCATAAGAATGACATCTGCAGGTATCTCTCAGTTTATTGCAAATGTTTGCAAATCCTAACTGACTATTCACTGGAAAACATATCCAGGAAATGCATTTGTTTTTATTTGCCACGTGTCATGTTATTTAAATAAGAGTTGTTGACCTAACTCTAGATCGGAAACTGCATCACGCGACATAAGTGACCATCACAGGCTGCAAAGAGCACCCAGCAAACAGTAAAGGCAAATCTTTTTCAAACAAGCTCTCAGGTAAAAAAAAATATTGGTAAATACTTACAAATACGAGTTATGATGGTTAAAATCAGGGTCGGTCTGGGAAGAATTAGCAAAGTGAGAAAAAAGGTCAATATGCATTGTGTAAATTATTTGTAACAATATTGCAACAGGCTGGGCTGGTGCTGTAGCCAGCCAAATCTCCAGCAGGCTCACACACATGTTATACATGAGGAATGACAGAATAGAAACCCTGTTGTATCATGCGTGCCCTCAGGGCAGATGGGCAAATACCCAATAGAAACTTTTGGGCTTCACAAAGCAAGTCTTTCTTTCAGCTTCATGATGCCCCTAGGTCTTGCTGGCATCATTCAGATCCTCTCAAAATTTTGTTATTTGTATGACAATAGGCAGTTTCTGATTTCATGGAACGTCGTCTCTAAATAGGGAAGAAATGAAATGGAAGCTTAGTCCCATTTTACAGGCAGGGAAATGAAACATGGAGGTTTGCTTGGTAGTTTGAGGAGTCTAGCCAGATCTCTGAGTCCCAGAGCCCTGGCTTCCCCACAAGACCATCTTTTCTCTTAGGGTTGATCTACATTGGGACAAGGCAGTACTGTGAATTGATACATATAATTTATACCACAGCTGTCCAACTGATTTGGCCCCAATGGGCTGGATTTGGATCCCATGGTTTCTCAAGGGCCTGATGGCCCAGTATCCAGGGAGTGGGCACTGCCACCACTCATCCTTCCCTTCCCCTCTCCCCCTTCCTCCTGCCTCTGACCTGGGTCACCAGGGGTGAATGAGGACCCCAAATTCAGCGGTGGCGGGGGGGCATGGGGATGAGCAGTGGTAACATTCACCCCTGGGGCCTGGAGTTGGGCCAATGCAGTGGCTCCAACAGCAGAAGTGACCAGACTTGTGCACCTCAGTGTAACCGCCTGAAGGTCAAATGCAGCCTGTGGGCTGCCAGTTGGCCAGCCTGCTCTACACAATTGTTTCATAGCTTACCCAGGTACTAATGGAGTATGGACATGTTAACATGACGTTGCTCTTCTTGGGCTAATTAGGCCCAATTAAACTTGGGTGCATTAGTCTGGGCAGAGTGCCATGGTGATGTAGCTAATCTTGTCAACAGGATCCAACCTGGTTTGCTCATAACTAGCTCAGGCTTCTCTATATGGTACCGCATTGTACCATGTAGACATACCCTTTTGGTGAGCGTTGGCTCCGTATGAAACCCCAAGAAACACCATGTAAGAGAGAGATCTCCCCCTCCTGACGTGAAGTGAAATTTTGCCTCTTGAAAGAAGCAGTAATTTTAATTCACGTTCCAAAAGATTTTCCAAACTCCATATATATTGTTATGTCTCTCCAATGCATTACATCACACGACCCTTCTGAAAGGTGTCCAAATTTTGCATTAAAGCACTTGTGGGAAAACTAGAAAAAATAAATGGTTTGTGTTAAATGGGATTTGGAAAGGGGCATGAAATGTATTGCACTGATACAGTAAAAATGTAACGTGCTAATGGATGCTTCAGTTTTGAGTCAAGTGTTATGCTCCCTTATTAAACACCATTTTACAAACTCCCGTCTATGCCCTTCCTTTCCCCTGTCTACTCTGAAAGGGTTGAATAAGTTAGCGGCACAGTATGTTGCTTTAAAAAAAAAAAAAGTGGGGGATGTGGCTTTACTTTGACATAGGGTCATGCCTGACCCACGGATATGAAAATATAGGCATGGGCAATTCTATAAAGGATCATTGACAAGGTTTTTATCTTGCCCTCATCATCATGGTATCTAATAATCCTTTCCATGGAGCAATTTCACTAACATCTATCATGTGGGTCTTTCTTTTTCATCTGTGTAGGAGGATGGGAGTTGTGCGTTCAGTAGGGTGTTTTATCTTGGTAGCATTTGGAGGTTGTGCCTTGATTAATATACAATCTTCTCGGTGTCTATATCAGAAAAGGTGGGTCAAAAACGTATGTTTTGCACTTAACAAGATTTGCAGTGGTATTGAATCCCTGTTGACATTCATTTCACAGTCTCAGGCTGATCCCTGGAGAAAGATCTGTGTCCCATCCATTGTGTTACCCCGCGGTAGAAGGTTTTCCTGCATGGGAGAGTACATTTTCAACCATAATCTTGGTCCTGAAGCTTGCAGTTACCTTGCAGAAATGCTGGGGCCAGGTCATTAAGTGTCTTGAAGATAGGGGCTAAGACCTTGAGTTTGAGTTGGCATCGTGTAGAAGGGCTGTAGGGAGGTGCTGAACAAATATGCTGATGTGATGTGTACTGTGCAGGGAAAAACATGGTGATCTGACAGAAAGACAACCTCTACACTGGGGAATATGATCTTGCATTAGTAGGGGGATGAAGGTTAGGCTTGTTTTCATGGAGATGTTTCTGATGCTTTTGCGGAGAGTTATCATAGCCTCTACAATCACTACTTGCCGTGACAATGCATTGCTTTAGAAACGAGTGATAGAAGGAGAGACATATGATAAAACACAGATCAAGAAACCAGTTCATTTGGGGGTCTTTCTGCTCAGGCTATTAAACATATTTCAGCAATGATAACTATCTCAGGAAGAGCGCTTTAGTACCATGGCTATGTTGCTTCCAGTACCTCGGCTAGCTATGATAGCCCCGTGGAGAGTATGGACATCTCTGCATGGCACTGCATTGTACCATGTAAACGTAACCCAAGAGAAAGGATGGTCTTGTAGGTAAGGCACTGTGTGAGACCCAAAAGATACAGGCCATTGGGTTAATCACTCAAATGTAAAACTCTGTGCCTCAGTTTCCCTGTCTCCCATAGATTTTTAATTAGCACATGAAGGTATTTGTAAGAATTAACTACTTCTGTAGAGCATGCGGAGATGCTCCGATAATGGGTACAAACTATTATTTTATTTCAGCCTTGTGCTATTGCAGGCTCATAAGACTCCTTTGCCTGCTGAATTGCTAATTACTGATTAAAAAAAAATAGACACAGACCAGAAACATGTTACGAGCTTGGAACGCAGGCTTATACGCAGCCGAATTTTAATAGAAATGGTAAGACATGACAGCCACTAACAGATACGTGGTTTACATAAACCTAGACCTAGACTTTCAGTATGGCAGAAACACAAGGGTAATCACGTGTTTTTCGTCCCTGCTTACCAGTGACTTCAGGAATTACAGAACCATCCTTCATCCTGTGACGAGGACACAAATCAAGGCGATATGTAAGAAGACCCCACGGCTCTCTGAGTAACTTTCTGCAATACTTAATTTAAGGAGGAGTGGGGGAAGGGAACTTTAGACCTTTGGCCAGTGTTACACAGAAGAAGACCCCATGGCTCCAAATCAGTAATACTGAAGTTACCAATCCCCCAACCCAGGTATCTTTTTAGACAGACAGCATTCCAGTTTACATGTCTTTTGTTTTGCAGTGGTGTGACAACTCATGTAAAAGCACTGTGTCACTGGGCCTGAGTCTCTATTTTGGTACCTACTTGTGTAACTCTTGATTGTGGTGGAGTTGTCTTTGATTTATATCGGGGCTAGAGAGAGAGCATCTGACCCCATAAAAGAACAGAGATTTGTTTGCTTTGAAAGGGTAAAGTGGCATGGATAGGTGCAAAGTTTCAGGCCTGTTGCTCCTTCCTGTCTTGTAGGAGAGGGCCTTTAGTCTGTGAACATGTTTGATCTGGAAATAATGCTGGGAACCTTGTGAGATTATCATCACTTCCTGTGTTAAGGCAAGGCCAAAATACCACAAAGTTCACTTTTTCATGTCGTCTGTTTGGTATTTCCTGGTTCTGGCCTGGACTAGAAATGGAAGCTCCGAGACGCACGACACCAAGAGAAAAAAAGTTTGGGTTTAATTTGAACTTTTGACAAGCAGTCAGGATGTTCCTTCTTTTAGACCCATTTGTCCTCCCGCGTTCATTGAAATTGTTTATGCATATTGGTGTGTTGTGGAAGAACAGGAGCAGGGCAGAAGACACTTCCCACCATACTGGAATGGGGCCGTGTGTTATCACCGCCATCACTGACTACTAAAACCTTCTCTTCTCTGGCTTCCCTGCAATACCCTCTGCCCCCACTTTGCTATGGGGTTTTCTTCTCCACTTCTGACCAAAATCTCCCCTTCTTTTTCCAGGCTTTCTTCCCTTGTGCACATATTTCAAGCTGGGCCTTACCATGAAGGCTTCTATCAGCCTGGTCTGTAGTGATGATCTCTTCCCTTGTTTTACCTTCTGCCATGCCTAGTGCTCCCTGAAACCCATCCCATTTGGCTTTTATTTCATGTCCAGCATTTGTGCAGGGGTTGGGCCTGATGACCCTTGAGATCCCTTCTGTCTTTATGATTCTAGCCCATTCTCCAGTATTTGAACTGGCTTCTTTCTTCTTGCCCTAGGGATCTGATCTAAGGCCTATTGAGGTCAATAGAAAGTCTTACATTTGGAGCAGAGCTTTTTTTAACTGCTTTCTTCACCCAGTTTAGTATCTGATTATTATTTGTAATGAGTTTGCATAGGGTAGCCTGAAAATCCCTTGGGAACTCCAAATGAATGTACTTTTCACGCACTGCTCACATTTATGGCGTATAGAAATGGATAATTATTTTCTTTACCACCATATTGCATTAGTCAATCAGTCAGTCACCTAATTAACTAACAATTGTCCTTTGCCCATCTAGGTGCCTTCCATATGAGGATCTAAAATTATTAATAAGAATGATGATAATAACAACACATTTCAAGGTATAGCATAGAAATGTCCCTGTTTTAATGATCCCAATCCTAAATGAGAATCTAGTGAGGACAGACAAAGGTGGAGACATCTTGATCATTCATCCAGTGGTTCTCTAGCTTCTTCCATGGTTATCAGCTTCTGGGTTACAAAGTTGAAAATGTCTGACGGTCTTCTTAGAATTATTTAGAGGCTTATCCAAAATGTCTGAACTGCCTGTAGGGATGGACCTCCTAGTGAAGTTTCTAGGATGTCCCATTTTCAGCTGAGCTGGTGATTTTGAGAAAAGAGCTTCTGCACTCCCAGTATTTCAGCACCCCAATGTCCTGGTTGAGGACCAGACCGAGCTATTTGCTTCCACGGCTACTTTTCTTTCATGTTCCTGAAAACAGACTCTTGTCTGTACTGACTGCTTCTTACTGCCACTTCTTTTCCATATGTCTTGAGCCCACTGCTTCAACCCACGCTATCCCACACTGACCAACTGCTGCTCTCCCAAGCTTTAGACCCATGGCTTCACATCCAGACCTCAAGGACCCGTGAGTGCCAGTGTCTTCCCTCGTTCGACCTCTGCTGCTCTTGCACACCTTGGAGAACCACAATAACTCCTCAGTGACCTTTTCCCAGTGGGTGCTTTTCTCACGTGTGCCAGAGAAAAATGGGTTGAGTTGACTGACTGCTTCTATATCAAACTCTTGAGGACCGTGGTGCTCACTCAACAGTCCTCTTGCAGCCACTGCTTCCCTTTCATGCCCAAGTCCCAAGACTTGCACAGAACCATCCCATTCAAGTTACTGGGTTTTTTTGAGGATTTCCAGTGCCATGAATTTAACTCTGTCATTTCTTCCAGCTGGCATTTTTCCCAACTTTAATCCCAGATGCTCCTTCCTTGCTGACCCCTGGGAAAAGCTTCTTGGATCCCAGGTTCCCTATCATTAATTTAATCCCTTTTGGCTCCCAAGATGGCCTTGTGAATAGTGCATCCGATGAAGTAGGTTGCTGCCTATGAAAGTATTTAAAACAGGGGCTGGCAGTTGGGATACCCGGGTTGTATCCCCAGCTAGCTCCTGTGATGAGGACAAGTCATAAACATAAAAACAGAAACATAAAAATGGTTTCTAAATAGATTTGAGAGTCTTGGATGAAAGATGACCCATGCTGTCTGAGTCCTTATCAGGCTTGTCAACCTTGACAATGTCTCCTCTAAAATGATGGAGGAACTCAACCTGAAGGAGATGCTACCATGTTGGGGGGCATCTAGCACACTCCTGGATGCCTAAATGGAAAGGCAGTCCCTGGTGAGGTAGAAAAGGGATTTGGGATGAGGATGGAGAGCTAGTATTAGAAAAGCTTGAAACCCAATGGAAAACAGTTGTATAATTTGAGAGTGTCTTTGCACTGTTTTCAGAAGCAAAGGGTCATTGCCTTGGATTTACTTCCCAGTTTGACGATAAGTTGTTTTGCTTTCAACCTTTATTCCAGATCTATTGCTAAGTGTAGCTGACCTTGCTGGTCACAACTCGTGAGTCAGTCTGAAAGTGCCACCATGCAAAATTTAAACAAGCACTTTCCTTATATTTTACCTGGTAAACACCCTGCAGTGAAGCTAAAACAACAAAGCAAGACATTTCACACATTTAGCTTCCAAAGTGAACACTACACCAGATTTGCAGCCAGTATAAATCAGAGTTGCCGTTGGTTCAATGCCACATGAAATGCATTCACAAAAGACATGTTGCATGCTGAAGATGGAAACTTCCTATGTAGAAAATGTTCTTGAGCCTTCTGCTGTTACTAACAATATCCCAGCACCTGCCAAATCTCTGGTTGCTACTAATCTCGCTACAGTTTTATTTTTGGGCATTCTAGTGGTACTGTCACTAAATTTTTGAACCATTTCATTGACCTGATCTTGGCATCAGAGATAAGGTATTTCATAGCACAAGTATTACCAGGGAAAGCACAACCAAGCCATGTTTAATGGCACAGATTTCTGTGGATCTGTTGGTTGAGATGCTAATAGGATTCTTTGCTCTTTTCTTATGATGAAATCTTGAACTTGGTCCCTTTTTTTAGTTTTACTGATATACATTGATTTTCTTTGACTCATCTCAGTCCAGTACTTTTTGTTTTTTTTTAAGATAAGTGTGCTTAATTCTGTTACCCAGTAAAAAAAATAAGCCAGGATAGCCCTTTGCAATTTTTTGTTTATAGTCTTATTCACTAATGTGTATGCTTCTTTAAGAAGGTATATGCATAAACCACAGTGTGGACATACATTCAAGGAAGTAATTCATATAGGCTCCTATTTAGTTACTCTACAGGGTACAGCACAGATACTTTTTTAGGAAATGGAAGTTGGCTTAATTTAGGTAGTTAATGTCAGTCCACAATGAAAAGTTTTTTAGAAAAAGGTCTAAATAGAGCTAATCAACCTTTTCTAATGTGAACATGCTTATACAAATGGCACTGAATTTTCACATTGCAACAAAAAGTGAGAATAAGGAAACACACTCATGTGTTTTTCCACCATTTTGCATTTTCAAGCAGCTACAGAGCTGGCCAAAGGTTTTTTGAGCTTGCAGCAAAAATGAGACAATCAAGAAAAAACGGAGCAGGACAATGGAGGCAGTTTTGGAAAAGAAAATCACTAGTGCCTCCTCCTCTTTTCTTTTTCCAGCACTAAATATGAACACAGGCCTGTTGGGCCCATGCTATTAACAGCCCTAAGAGTCCTTTTGAAAGATGGCTATTTGAAAGGCATTTTTGGCATAAAGTAAATGTTAGAAAAAGCAGAGCTGGAAGGGAGCTCAGCACGTCACCGAGTCCGCTCTCCTGCTCACGGCCTGGCCATTTCTGTCTGAACTATCCAAAACCAGTGATTGTCTAATTTATTCTTCAACTTTGCAAACAGCCCTCTCATGCAACCATTCGGCACAATGCTTGAAACACGAGAAACACCTTCAATAGGTAAAGCAGGGAGATGAGGGCACTGCCAATGCACTGTTCCTGCAAGGGCAGGAAGTAGTTATGGACAGTACTTATGATTTACTTTTTAAAAAGACACTTGGGGGTTTACACTCTGTGTTATTGGGCCACGTTTGCTGTATAAAAACGACCAAAAAAAAAAAAAAGACATTAAAAATACAAAGCACATGAAAGCACTGCAATGCTTCGGAGAAGGGCACGTTCTGGAAGCCAGTTGCTGCATTTTCCATTTCAGGCTAAGCCATCCAAACGACCTCTGGGTACAGAGAGCTGAATGCAGAATGGCTGCACCTTGTTTCACCTCTTTGAAGCTTTTAACAGGAAGTAGGCTTGACGTGGTACAAAGATCTGGCCTTTCGAATGCTGGCTGAGGTTTAGAGTGCACTTACAACCAGTTCTGGTTGAGACTGAACTGGGCTGCCACAAGCACATACACTGCATATCCAGAAGGGATGGGGAGGACACACGGCTATAGTCTCACTTACACACACCTGAGACCCCAGATGTGACCTACTAATGAGCATGTGTTACAAGTACCACCCCAGGCTCAGACTAGGGGGGAACTGAGTTGTTACACTGCTTCCTTAGCTCTGTTTTCTGGCCACGAGGCAGTTGTCACACTGCCTCTTCCAGGGCTCCTCTCTTGGTAATTAGAGAGAAAACCCCCTAGCCAAAAAAGCAGGTCGATATTTGCAAGGCCAGGCTTCCTCTTCCTTTAGTGCTTTGCGAGTGCATGATGGAAGCAGAAAAGGCATCTTCTTTCATCGGCGACAGCAGGAGCAAGGATGCCAAGTCCCACCTTCCTGGTGGAAAGGCATTGAAATGTACTGAGAGAGAGATGTGCAATCCTGGGGTTTGTTGAAGTTAATTTATAGCCACCCTAAAGGCCCAGGCTTAGGGCTGCTGAAGCTGTGTTTACATGGGAATCAGCATACCAGCATATACGCAGACACAAAGAAGCTCTCTTTCTTGATGTGCGTGTTGTGGAAAATGTGTCTCTGTGGGTACGGTGACATGCAAATGTTTATGTGGGTGTAAAAAGAAGAAGAAGAAGAAGAAAAAAAAAAGGACTGGAGAAGGTGTGAGGTTCGTACTCAGAGAGCCAGAAAGCCGCACCGACAGGCTTCTATTTATAGCAGCCCGTGGTGAAATAGAGAAACCAAACTGCTGCTTCTACCTGCTGTTCCCAACTGAAGTTTGACAAGAACGGATAAAACCTTCTTTAGGGTCTCTTTGTAGTTTTAACTGACAACAAAAACCCAAAAAAGTGATGAGTTAGCTGTTTCCTCTGCGACCCTCTTAAACAGGTGAGGAAGTCAACTGCTCTAACAGAGGAACGGAACAAGATGAAACCATTTCAGCAGCTGGAAATGTAACGTCCCCCCCCTTCCCTTCAAGGCACAATTGAAAAAAAAAAAAGTGGTTGGTCCAAACCCTTTCACATGATACAAATACAGAGCCTCAGACCTACTGATACGGTCTGAGCACCCTGTGGGTCTGAGGGTCTGGCTTTGCTCAGCCTTGTTGCAAGCTGGTTCTCACATCATGGGTGAAAAAATATTTAGATCCCGAGTTCTCATGACCGAGCTCGGATCTGAACTTTGGGGGCACTCCCACCAATGGTTTTTATGCCAATACATTTATTCTGTTATCCTTTTTGTCCCATTTCAAAGGATGCTTTTGATATCAGATACATCATATCTGGTTTTATTTAGGTCTGGTTGTTTCTATCTACTCTCATTGTGATTCATAATCTCTCCCTTCTCGAATATGACTAGCATGACATCATTAGTGCTCAGATACTAAATGAAATATTCAGTTGGTTTGACAACCAAGGGGGTCTGTATCTTCCTTCCTACCTCTCTCCATATATACTATTTCCTTTTCCTTGGCTCTTGACTTCATTATGCCACGTGGTCCTCAAGATACTATTACAGCCATGTAGCTCACCAACTGCTCCTGACTGGAGCTGGGTGAATAATTTATCAGGAATAATTTGGAGTTGCTTGAATTTTTTTTTTTTTTTTTTGTATGAACTCTCTCTTTATTTCCCTTGCAAAAAGAAAAAAAAAGTAAGCAAATTCTGGATGACTGACATGTTTCATTAATTGGTGTGGATCTTGCCAAATTGCTTTGTTTGGGGGGCGGGGGAGGGGAGATAAGGGAGAAAAAAATCCAAAAAGGACACATTGAACTTTAAACTTTTTTCAATGGAACGTGTCAAATTTTTTTCCGATTCCAAAATTTGTTTAGATGTTCACTTCAATTAAATTAAAATATATATATATGTGTGTGTGTGTGTGTGTATGTGTGTGTGTGGGTGGGTGTGTATATATGTGTATCTGTATATATGTGTACATATATGTGTACATGTGTGTGTATGTATATGTGTGAGAGTGGGTGTGTATGTGTGTACGTATATATATGTGTATATGTATATGTGTGCGTGTATATGTGTGTGTATATATGTGTGTGTGTGTGGGTGTGTATGTATATATGTGTATATGTATACATGTGTGTGTGTGTATAAATACAAATAAAAAGAAGCTCACTATTTCTCTGCCCCTCACCCCCCCGCCCCTCAAAAAAATGATTCATGCAACCTGAAACTTTTTTTTTTTTTCCAACTGCTTGGTTTACCAGATATTTTTTCAGGTCAACCTGTTACTATATATATATATCTGTATATACATTTGGAACTGTAGTTGAACCAAAAAACCCCCTCAATCATTCAAACAATTGTAGAAGAATATATTCAATTATTTTACTGTAAAGTATCTTGAACTGTTGCAAAACAATTCTTCTGAAGCTATTTGCCATTCTAATAATTCTTTGTTTCATACATTCAACATTCAAGCTGTTTTGATTGGACAGGTAGGTCACATGATCTGCTTTCTATTCTCTGCCTGGATCTGTGTATATCTTAGTATTTATCTTCACAGAAGTCTTTTCGGTACTGCTTTAATTATACTGGCTGGAAGTGATATATCGGAAAGCAGTCCAGTTGTCTTGGGAGGCACAGGTATAATGGTATAAATACTATTTATATTACTATAGGTGCTGTCCATAAATTTAGTGGCATGAACTATACCATTATGAGACAAGATTATATAGGTAGAGTTGCATACATATTAGGTGTTGGACCCATTAAAAACTGACTTCCCAAATAGAGAGAGTTTAATGTAGAAAAAACTACAGGTAAATCAGACTGCAAAAATCAGCCTTCTGGTGTAAGCTTTCACCATTATGGAAATTCTCTTTGCTGAATATGCTTTATTATTCACTTAAAATGCCCTTTTTTCTGAGATCCTCCTGCCAGGGAACTACTTGAATAGAATAGTTATGAAAAGTAACTGCAAGAGAGTGACACACACAGCTGAGGTGGAGTCAGTGAAGACAGTATGGCTTTTTATGGCTTTTTGTGCTGTTGTTCTTGCAAAACCATTGCTATTACTGGTCACTTGTTTCTATTTATTCTTGTTCAACTTAAAGAATTAAAAAAAAATGGCCACCCAAGAGTCTCAAATGTGTTGCTTTAAAGCACAAGTCAGATAATAAAAGATGAATCCAGCAGCCAAACCTCAGCATGTCACAGAGGAAACCAGTGAGACCTTTATTTACGCTTAAAGAAAAGACGGAGCATGTTTCCCACTCCCACTTCACCTCCTCCCCACCCAAAAGCCCTAGCAACAAGTTGGGTTTTCAATATGACCTAAAGGTCAACAGAGGCAGGTTTTTTTTCTTCAGACCAGCAGGACTTGTTAAACTGTTACAGTAGGCGTACACGCAAAGCAGAATTGAGACATTGATTTCCCTGGCACTTGACACAACAGATGAAGCTGCATTATTATTTATGTTACAATAGCATATAGAGGTCTCATCCAAGAGGAGGTCCCCTGAGCACTGGACTTGGATAATTTGTGAGAGAGTCCCTGCCTCCCAGAACTTAATATAGACAAGACAGACAAGTGCAAAGAGAGATTCAATGCAGCTTCCCAAGATCATATACTGGGCTAATGGCAAAGCCAGAAATAGGCTCGTTCTCTGCAGCTGAGACCAGTGCCCTGTTTACTGAGGAAGGTATCCTAAGGACATGCCTGTGCCTGAATTTTCCATCATATTTTATCACATGTTGTTTAACACAGGTGTAAAATTTTAGTGCAGGTACCACACAACTGTTTCTTTCTAGCCTGGGGTTAAGCACAGCTGGAAGCCCACATGTGTGCCTTCCCTGTAACAGAGTACACCTTTGCATCAGTTAATGTATATTAAAGTACAATTAAAGGATAACTCCTCTCTACTTTAAACATTTTATTGTTTTCCTTCTGTACAGCATACACTGTCTACTCCAAAGTTAAAGTCCAGTAAGGACAAAGAACTTTATTTTCACTGTCAGGGAAAATCCCAGCTGTGTCAAGAGAGAGGAATGCAAAACTCAAGCACTCTGGGTTCAGAGATGATACCTTTTATTAGACCAACTAAGATATTGCAAAAAAAAATAATTAAGCTTTTGGGCGCACACACCCTTCCTCAGGCTCAGGAAAAATGGAAGATGGCAAAAAGGTAGAAAAGAGAGGACAAATTTACCTTGTAAAATGGAAGAGCCTTGCTAATATTAAATGTGATCGTTTTCCTGAAACACCCCCCAGCCTTTTAAGCAGTGAAAACAGACCCTATACTGAGGACTTGCCTTTATAGGAATTTCTGCCTCGAGTTAAAGGTATTTATCTCCTTTGTAAAGTTGTGTGGGGCTGGGTCCCAAATTCACTTTTTCCCCTGCTGCAAGCAGCCAGACCAGTGATTCTGCACCGGCGTGCTCCAATGCTCTGGGGTGCTGCGATCCTTTGAAGGGTGCCTTGTGGTATGGGGAGATAAGTCAGGTGTAAGGAGATAAGCAGATAAGTGCAGGCTTAGACTTGGCCTTGCTTGGCTGGTCTCTTACCCTCCACTATCCAGCCCCTCTGCCAGCAGGTAAGCCCGGCAATACATAAGTTACTTTCTGAAATTCGGGGTCGCTCAATTCATACAAGTGACATGGGTGCTTTGAGTCCCAAACGTTTAAGAGCCACTGAGCTGGGCTGATCTGTAGGATATATCATCAGATCCTGTGGCCTAGAACAAATGTGTGGGTAGAGAAAAGGCGTCAGCGACCTCAAGTTAAAACCTCTTGCCTAGAAGCCCAGCATTATTTTCTCTCTCAAAGAGAAGCAAGGAGGACTCGTATGCAATTCTGTATTCTTCATATATAAAGTTTGGACTCATTTTCTTTTTCTTCCCAAAACAAAAAGCACCCCATCCCCCGCCTTATACTACATTGAACTGAGCCTTAGAGAAAGCTAGAGCTGGCAGAGCTCCAGTCGAGTGCAGAGGGTAAGCTCAAAAGCAGGAAGCTGTGGCAAAGCTGAGTCGCTAAAAGGTACTGGAGCTAATATATTGTGGTCATGGGGATAGGCAGTAGTATCTGAGTAGTGATGGGAAGGCTCAAAAGCATCTTCAAAACAGGTTTGAAAAAAAAAATACTGCTGATCTTTGCACTTTGCCTGGGCTTTTGCGCAAAGCATTTAGACGGGGCTGTGCACTGACAGCCTGGCAGCTGCACAGCGTCGATCCTTTGCCTGGGAAGGCTCAGTGCAGGCTTCGCAAAGGACCCACTCGCTGCGTGCTCTCTGAAATGCAGAGCTGCTTTGAAGGCGGAGCGACGTTTAGTGGCGCAGCACTGGGTTTGTCTGTGGGGGTGTTTTGGCCAAAGTGCTTTGTAGACACTTCACGCTAACTAGCTGTGTTTTTCCCCCTTCCACCGATGTTCAAAAACCAGTCTCGGGTACTGATTTTTTTTTCTTGTTTAGAAACAGAAAGATAGCGGCTGTCATGCTAGTACAGTGCTCCTGGTGCCCCGTGCGTCATCACACTCATTGCTCTGGGAGACTGCGGCGCAGTTTCTGGGAGGATGAGGGCTGAAATGAGCACGTGACCTCCCCAAATGTTTGCTGACTTGTATGAGAACAATCTTGCTTGGGCTGAGATATGGAGTAGGATTACTAATGAGTCCTCCCCCATCTCTGGGAGGTTTGAAGGTGGTTTTTGGGGGGGAGGATCATGTCCCAAAGGACTGTCCTTTGCTGAAGATCTCATGTGAACTTCTTAGCAGGGAGCAGTCTGCATCCCAAGTCCCCTTCCCCCAGCACTCTTTCAGACACAAAGGCATCTTTCAGGCATCTTGTTGGAGAATACTAGATGGTGCCATGTCTCTTTTGGTAGGCAGGGTACCGCTAAGATTGCCTCCTTGCCTTGATTTCCCCTATGCAAGAACAAAGTACAATTGCAGTTCTTGTAGTCTGGGAAGCCCAGACACTGATCCCTCCTATTCTGCTGAGGGATCCCAAAAAGGAAGCAGGGTATGATAGGGAGGCCATCGCCCCACTCAGCTTCATATGAATAGGAGAGATCTGCACAAGAGATTGCTGCAAGCCTTCATGCTCCCTCTTTACATTGGCACCTGCTGTGGGTTGGGGCAGTCGTGCCCAGCTCGCATGCTGGGTCATTCTCAGGTAGTGAGATGGGTGGTAGGAGTTGGGAGGGTGCCCAATGAGCATGCCCTGCCCCTTTTTCTTTCCTGGAGAGTGCTGTGTGTGGTTGAATTTATCGCCAGCTCACCTCCCCAACAAAGCAAAGAAAAAAAAGTAATCTGTACTGGCCTGATCTGTGGTTTGGAAAGAGAAACGGGAAACACATAAATAATGATAGAAAAAAAAAAGAATGCCACCACCCAAACCAGCTCACGAAGAAGAGAAAACAGGAAAGGAAAAGAGCAAAACATCCTGCACATACCACTCACTCCCCTGAGCTGGGCCTTACCTTTGGGGGGCTGGCGCCACTGTGATTGAATCCAGACCCATTTGCAAGGTGACTCTCTATTGCTGGCTTTCTGCAAGAAGCCTGGTGTAGGATATCCCTTGCTTGTCACATGATTAGCACCACATCAACCGAGTGGGCTTCATCCCCTCTACCCAATCAGATTGTCAGTCTGAGGGGCCAAAAGGTGGTTTACTCTGCACAGACGGATTCATCCTTGGCCTGTCTGCTGGGATGAACAGAAGGATCCCAGTCGTGGCAGCGGTTTTGGCATGTGGACATATATCTTGGCCGAGCCAGCTTCAACACCAGCCCAGTGGCCCCTGGCCACCATATCTGTGGTCTTGCTGGAATGGATGTGATTTCTTCCTGAGCCTATAAATACCATTTTTCTATCCGTTGCAGAGGACTACGGCTAAGCCACTCTTCCCCCTGCAGCAGGCCACCTTAGTTCACCATTCAGCAAGTGGGGTGAGTCCCTTCTCTGGACTTGCATTTTGGGGAGCATATAAAAGTCTTTTAAACTCTATCCAAAGGTCTTCTGTCAGGAAAAGGACATTATCTAGTGGCTGGAGGCAGGACTTTGATAGTTATACTCCAGGTATTAACACTTACTCAGGTCTTACACAATCTGGTCAAAGATTTGACCCAGTTCTGTCCCCCATGATGGGTAAAAATCCAAAAGAGTTGGCAGGAAGGGGGTGGAAGGGAGAGTTATTTTTTCCAGGTGGTTATAATTTGTGGTACTTTAGGCAAAAGTGTAAACCCGCTACTTAAGTGATAGCACTATGTTAGGACATTGAAGGATGGTTGGCAATATGACATTAATTTTCTCTAGCATCCTCCACCCTCTCAAAGGCATACTTCACAACAGCCCCACGGGGGGAAGGAATTATTATTCATTTCTCAACGCGGATAGGGAAACTGAGTCATGCAGCTGTCACACCCTTGCATATGGCAGCATAACAATTCAATGCTAGAGTCTCAAATAGAAGCCATGAGCCTTTTCTCAACGGCCTATCTTCCCGGTTAGATTGCAAGAGCCAGTATCCTAGTATGTTAATCTTACAGGATTTAGACTCAGCTGCGCATTGTTTGGCAAGCTTTCTTACCTCCATCGTTATTTAGATGTGGGAGGAGAAAGTGTCCCGGTCCCCAGATGTTCTGGAGAACCAGCGTAACTTTGCTTCTCTTTCATGCTTAAACTGTTGCTGCCTTCATCCAATTTCTCCCCTACTGTCTAACAGCTTTCTTGGTGCACTCTCTCTTTTACAGCACAGAACTCCTTTGCATTATTTTTAAATCAGCTCCTGAATTACTACACAACTAAATCATTTAAATTCCCCTATGCCTCAGTTTACCTAGATGTTAAGAACAGTATCTGTCTTAGCAGGCTTAATTACTTAACATGCTTTGAATCCTCAGTTGCTGGAGGCTCATAAAAAGGAAAATACCTATTTTTACTTGCAGAGTGATTTTGTGCAACTTCGTATGAAGCACAAAGTTATGCAAAGGACCTTGTAATAGTTTCTCTTAAAGGGCATTATTTCCTAGGGCAGGTCCATACTCCAGTTCAGATGATAACCCTGTGTAACTCTTTCTTCAGTTTCAATTGGATTTGACAGTCTGCATCACTTCCTCTTGCTGAAACATCGCTGTTACATGGCTGGTTTGTTTTCTCCAGAGGTGTCTACATTTTGTTGCTGAATGCAGCCATTCATGTGGTGAGAGATAGGTAGAAAGTCAGCTAGCTAGAATCACAATTGGGATATATGATGGTGCAGGTGGTCTACACGTATTCTTGGGGTGAGCTTGGCATAGCTGCTTTGCTCAAGGGAGGTTCTTCTGAGCATATCAGACAGAGTGAAAGGAAAGAAAAAATTAAAAACAGCCTGGGAGGGGGAAGATACAAAGGAAGTGGTCACGAATTATTCCTGAAGTCAGTCTGTAAAAAAGCTTTGAGCCTATTTGCCAAGTTGTCTACTAAATGAAGAAAATGATGATGTGTTAGGAGGTGGAGGGGAAAAACCTGACTGCCCATCGGCTGTTCTGCGATAAACTGTTTCATGTGGCTACTTCTATCCTGCTGTAAGTGGAAATTAAACTGCAGTAACTGAACTCTATTTTATTCAGGGACAAGCTGTCAGGGTTAGCTTTTTCTTATCTCAGGATTGGAGTGGGCATATGGAACAATTGTTTGATCTCTGCCAAGGTGGGCCAAGATCCCAGCCCACCTTTTAGCTTAATATAATTGCTTTGTCTGAGAATGCCGTGACCAAACCCAACACTGATATTAGATGCAAATATTACAGATATTTGGACCTGAGTGTATAGACAGAGTCTGATCCTCAGCTGGTGTAACTTCAAAATAGCTTCATTACAGCCATTGTAGTATTCTTGGTCCACTACAGAATTTTTCTCCTCGTTGTCTCATGTGAAAAGGGGGGAAAGTCTGCCCCATTCGTGTCAATAGGAGTTTTGTCATTGACTTCAGTGGGGCCTGGTTTTCACCCATGGTCTCCATCTCATTCCTAGTGGACAACTGTCTACACACCTGAGTGATGGGAGAGTGATGTGCTCCCTGATCCTGGGACTATTATATAGGCCAGCCCCTAAGGGCAGGTTGGAACAGCCTGAAGTCATGATCTGGATGAGTTGCCATCAGATATCAGAGACTGCCGGCTGTACTCCCTCCCCCATCTATAGGAAGGTGTGAGGAGGGGATGGTATAAGTTTCCACAGTGGCTTTATGTCACCCAAAGGGAGATTTGTTGGAGCGAAGATTGCTTTGCTTCAGTGGACCAATACATAGTGGTAAGTGCGTGGCCTGGAAGTCTTTTCACTTATGGGACCTTGAACTTTGCGACCAAAACCTCTAGCTATGGTCTTTTCCTCCGCAAGAATTAACCAGATTAGCTCTATAAGGAGGATGTTATATTATTAATGAATCACCCCGATTATATGACTCCTAAATCCAAGTATTTATTGTTGTATAGAGGAAGTATAAGTAAGTAAACCATACCGAGTGACAATAACCATGCTTCCCTGCCAGCCTGGACAGCTTATATTATACAGGTAACTCAAACATTTCCTGCTTTCCAGGCTGTCTTATGAAACAGAAGACAAGAGAAGGGCAAAAGGACATTTAGAAGAACACCAAACTGGAAAAACAACTATCAATGCAAAGTACTTTCTAGACTAAACACAAGTCATGCCCCTGTTGTTGCCATCTTCATTAATTATTAGAAAATATGATGGTACCCAGGCTGTTGGCTGAAAAAATATTTCATGCTGAAAAAATATTCATCATTCAACACTAATCTTTTATTAGGATGTGCTTGTGTCATTTGTGTTCTGGGTGCTTGCCATCAGGGAGAAATATCCAGGTGGGTGCACAATATAGTCCGTGTTATGTGATACATTTGCTCACATAGATAAGTCACAAGACAACTAAAATCTAGGCATCATGGTGATCTGTGCAATAAAGCTGTGATGGATAGGTCTTGCTCTGTAGTATAAAGTCCCAGCAGCTCCAGCTGAGATCAGGATTCCTCTTCTGTACAAACACATTTTAAGAATGATTTGCCATCTCTAGAGACTAAAGAGGGATTGGGATGCATTAGCATGCTTAAGTCACAAAGTGCCTGGAAAACTGTTTAGGCACTTGGATTCATGAACTGCCTCCATTTTGGCCTGAAAAGTTCCCTAGGCACCTAGACTTGGGCTGCTGTTTGAACTCCCAAGTGATTCAGACCGTTCTCCAAAGTCTTTCTCGGTGACGGGCCTTCTACCCAGCCCTCTATTTAAGGCATAGATTATCGTTTAGGGCAATTTTTGGGAAATGGGAGGTGTGGATTTGAGCCCCTACGGGCTGAGGTTGACTTCAAAACCAGCTCTCCCACATCTTGTGCAAGTTCTCTTGCTACTAGAGCAGCGGTGCTCAACCTCTGGCCCGCGGGCCAGATCCGTCCGGCCTGCAGACTTGTGTCATCTAGCTGGTGGGTCTCTCCACACGTCTGGACATGTGGCAGTGAGGAAGCAGTGCCAGTGTTTATTGCTGCTCCCCTGCTGCCAGATTTCTGGACTTGTGGCAAGCGCTGCAAGCCAGGTGATGTGGCCCTGGGTGCTGGAGTGCACTGGTAGGTGATCAGGCTGATGCCTGGGGTCACTCCATGGCTAAATCCACCCTGCACTCCATCTGGACCATGGAGCAACCCCACGCACAGGATCTGGCTCAGATGCTGGCTCCGGGCCACTCCATAGCCTGCAGGGCCAAAGGTAGAGTCCTACTGTCTTAGAGTACTGGGGGAAAAGTAGACACCAGCATTCAGGAGTGAATGGGCCAGGGGGTGTTCTGTACCTTATAATTAAATCAGTGTTGCTACCAGGTAGGCACTGTGGTTCAGGTAGGTGTCTTCCCTGAGTCTGGACATGATGGAGGTACCTCCCTCATAGCCCAGAGTCAGCTGCCTAAGCTCTGCAGAGGTGCAAGCATCCAGAAAAGGACCTAGCCCTGCATTTTCTATTGCCTAGCTGTGCGTTCCTCCTTGCTGGGTGACTAGCTGAGCTGGGAGGTGCCTTGCTCTTCCCATTCAGTGTATAAGGAGCTGAGATACCTAACCCCGTCAATTAGAATCACCCCCTGAGTTGAGATGATCACACGTTAAGCACTGTGATGTCCAAATGGAGAATACTTCGAAATTAATTAGGAGCCGGCCCAAAGAAACTGTAAGGTCAAAGCGAGACAGAAACAGCCAAATTACTATCCCCTTTTTATAGATGAAGAGTTAAAGGCCTTCACCCTGCAAGTCTCATTTCACCTCCATTGGGACTACTCACAGTAATAAAGTAAAGCAAGAGCTTGAGTGTATCCACTTAATTTGCTGGAGGTCACAGAGGAAATTTGTGGGAATTGAACCCTTAAATATTCAGCCCCAGGCCACTCTCTCAACCACAAAACCATCCTGCCTGTCTCTGTTTTCTTCATAAAATCATATATCATCACATAATGCGCATGCAGACATTATGGTACTTCATACACTAGAAATTCATAGATAAAGTAATTATTGGCATGTAACAATTTGGATCAAGAAACCCACTTCATGCAGCGCCCTCCTGCCATCTACCAGCCTGCATCTCACAAAAGGGCTTGTTTTCATGAGATTTCCAGCCCAATTTTACTTCTCTAAAGGCGGGTCACATGAAATTTAGTTGGAGGACATTTCCAGGCCCTGCTTATTGCAAATTATTATGACTTTAATTCAGTTGTTATGTTCTACAGTAATTAATTGAATCTCTTATTAAGGAGCTTGTTGCTGGCAAAAAATAATATATGCAAATGGCTAGATACTCTGTATTCACTATTCATTTGCAGCATGGACAGTGCCAGTGGAAACTCTCACAAATTTCTCTTGTATCTGGCAAGATCATAGATTCAGAGTCGAAGGCCCATAGTGACCATTAAGATCACCTATGAAGGCAAACCATGTACTAGAGAATCTCCATGAGTAATTTCTCCACTGAGCCGGGCACTACTGTTTCAGAAAGACATCCAACCTCTATTAAGTAGTTGACAGTGATCAACTACTTTTTAAACCAGAAGGCTTTTTTTAAAAAACTTTTTAAACCTTGCTAAAATTTCCCCTCCCCCAACTATTTAAGTTGGTTTAATAAAAGATATCAGATTCACCCGAAGAACCTTGTCTGCCTGTGTCCTTAGCCCAACACGGCTACAACCTACACCCCTGTAACAGTGATCAAGAATTCACTCATTTCCCTAGATACATTGTTTCCTAGTTAATTACTTTGATTGAGAGTATTTTACACCTTATTCCTAATCTGAATTTGTCCAGTTTTAGCTTCCAGTGACTGGATCTTTTTCCCCCCTCTTGTTTGACCAGACAGGCACATATATTGGAAATCCCTTCTCCATGGAGGTGCCTGGACAGTGGGATCAAAATACCTTTTAACCTTCCCTTGGAGAAATGAGGTAGATTGAACTTCTTAAGTCTCATGATAAGGCACATTTTCCAGATGTTAACTCATTTTTGTAGATCTTGCCTGAATCCTTTCCAAATTTTCAACAACCATCTTTACAGCAATCCAGTCTCAAATGTGATTAGCCATTGGTCTAGCTCAGAATGAACCGACATGTTCCTGATGTTATGGCTGTGCATAGCTGCCCACTAGACGTTAAAGCAACAAACACTGGACTATAGTTTTCAAATATTCTTTAATGGGAGCCCAGGTAATATGATTTTGGCAGATATTTTTAAGAGGGTTTAGAGTCCTGCCTGCTGTCTTTTGTCCCTCCTGTCAGTGGCAGGCATTACTATTTTCAGGTGGAAATGATCAGATTGTTATGGCAGGTGTCGGCATGTGGTGCTATTACGCACAGTTTTCCAAGTTGTATTCCTCGTTGGATGAACACGTTTGACTCTTGCTAAAACAGAATGTGTTGCGGTTAGGTTTGGATTTTGCAGTATATTTCTTTTCATGGGGAAAGCTGTAAGGAAAAGGGAGCTGTAGAAGCAGTAGCAGAAGTTGCTCTCTGCCTAGTGCTCCAATTTGAATCTTAAGGTAGTGTTGCTCCTTGGGAATGAGGCATTGATGTGGAGCTGAAATCCTGAGAAAAGGAGTTGCTTCTGCATGTTGTATGATCCTTACACTCAGAACTGGAGATTAGATTTAGGATATTCCCAAACTCTCATTGATTGACTTCCTCTCCATTGGGAAGCCAAGCTGCCAAGCCCTGGGCATCTGGTACTATTTTGCAGAGAGGTGATCCTGGGGACAGAATGGATGACTGGCAGTGGAAGAAGCAACTACAATATTTGGATTTGTATCTACCTGGATATCTGCACAAATCAGGCACTTAAACACATGTGAGAGTGAATCATGTCTTACCCATTAGGTGCTGGATACCATTAACTGCCATCAAAGACATTAGAGGTGGGTTTTTTGAGAGCGTTCAGCATAGTCCTGTTGAAGTTAGTAGTAGTTAAGTCCAGTGAGGATTAGAGGGAGGCCGAAGGGGAGGACTTTTGAAGATCCCATCCTTGGTGCTGAAAGTCCTAAGAATATCACAGAATAACTCGGCATTTTGCAAAGCTGAATTCTTGTAAATTAATATTTCTGCTCAGAAAGACTTGCACTGTGAAAGCTGGGTCTCTACCAACAGCAGGCACATATTCACAGTCCTAAAGTTAGAGGTACTTTTAAATATTTGCCACTATAGAATCACTCATGAATGTGTCATGCCTGCAAGTAATAATTTTTGCTTTTATAAATGTACAAACCACACATCCAATAAAATGCTGCAGTCTGAAAGGATCCTGACTTTGTAACACAATAAAATAGTCCAGCTGCTACTTCTACTAGCACTTGGTATAATAAAGGTATAGAGTGGCTCTTAAGCACCAACTGGCCATTAGCTTGACACACACTCTTTATCACAAAACCCAGGTCCCTTTCCTTATGTGTGGGTTGCTGGATTGCTGCAAAGGTGATTGTTGAAAAATTGGAAAGGATTCAGGCAAGATCTCCAAAACTTTGATTTTGCTTAGGAAAAAAAAATACTTCCCCCACCCTGCTTTTTTCTTAATGATTTCTAGTGCAGGAAATATCTTAGCTCAAAATGGCTGGAGCATCCCACTGTAACAATGGTGGTCATGCCTGAAGTGAAATAATTGGAAGAATTATTCAAAAACTTCCACCGATGTCTTGGATGTTAGATCAGGCCCATGGTCTGCAAAAATGACTTCCCTCCTTCAAAAGAAAATTCAGGCTGGCACTTAGCAATGGAAGGAGATACTCCAAGAGACTCCTATTAAAGAATTTTCCATTTGCCCCCCATCCTCTCTGGGAGGGGGAGGAGGACAGGGTTACATCTGTCCTCCTGCTAGCTGGTAGGACAGCTCTGTTGGAGACCATACACTATTCAGGGCAGGACCTTTCTGTGTTTTGCATCGTACATAATGCCAAGAACAGGATCAGTTTTTGACATATGCTTAATAATACTGACTTGGCCTTTTGGAGAGCTTAGTCACAGCTCAATCCGGATACAGCTGCAGAGCTGCTAACTTGTCCCATTATAGTACCCAAGGCATATTGCAAAGACGTAGAGACAAAATTAACTTTATGCATGAGCAGTGGATACTGTTATTCACGTTCGTTAAGGTAATCCTGTGCATAAGTTTTTGCAGGAGTGGGGCTTTGGAACTTCACACACAAATCATATGAACTATTTTAGAACAATAGCTAAAAAAGGCTATTTACACTGAAAAAGTATGTGTAAAATTGCAACCAAGAGTTTACTTTTTCCTTCCTAATATTAAGCCACCCAGGCAGTAGCATAGCAAGTGGTGGGCCTGTGGGGCACCAGCCTCAGATACCCATTTAGAGGGAGGTGCGTGAATAGCAGCTGCCACTTAGGGTGTTGATGCTGGCTGTTATGTCCCTGGCTTGGGGACTCAGGATGAAAATCTGCAAACTGTAGTACCTATGCCCTACTATTTAGCAGAGCATTAATACCTAATGATACAAGGCCTTATTCTTAGCTCCCTTAAACTGGTGTAATTTGGCAATACTGGGCACATCTACATGTGCAAATAATGTGAAGCAATAAACTCTGGAGCAGTTCGAGCTAGGAGTAAACTACTCCCAGGCACAGCATCTACACATGTGCAATTTGAGCCCAGATGGAACAGGCCCAGGCTGGCAAGGGACAAAGAGAGGCATTTCTGGGTGGCAGCATCAGGTAGAAGAGGGGCTGGCTGAGGCATGAGGGTGCCGCTAGTGAGGAACTGTGTGGTTAGACAGCAGGCAGGAGTCTGGCCCCCTGCTCCCTGGGTGTAAATCAGGGGTGGGCTATTATTTTGGGCGGAGGACTGCTTAATGAGTTTTGGCAAGTCATTGAGGGGTGCATGACAGGCAGCCAGGGGCAGATAAATATTAATTTTCTAAATATTTTAGGGGCCCCACAGGCCAGATAGAATGGCCTGGTGGGCTGCATCTGGCCAGTCAGCCACATCTGGCCTGCGGGCCACATTTTGCCCACCCCTGGTGTAA
This sequence comes from Alligator sinensis, assembly GCF_000455745.1. Lineage (NCBI taxonomy): Eukaryota > Metazoa > Chordata > Crocodylia > Alligatoridae > Alligator > Alligator sinensis. The sequence continues at coordinate 2,495,633 of NW_005841853.1, read as the reverse complement.
ATTGTGCCCACAGTCAGCATACGCATGTGTTTAATTACAGTTCTTTACTCCACCATAAGATAGTACTGTCAGGGGCAGTACTATCTCGTGGCAGAGTTAATTAGTTTATTGCAGCTTAATACCACTGCACATGTAGACAGTGATGCTTTACTGTGCAGCAAATTAGTCTACTTCTCAGTAGAGTGCATGTGTGCATACACCCACTGCTTCCAACAACTAAGGTATTAGAGGCTAATATAAAAGCACTGCATGAAAACAGAATCTGGCAGGTGTGAATAGCTTTTAGTGGCTGCGTCTAGTCCGTGATGGAGACCATTTCTCTTTCTCATGTTTGGTAATCTTACTCAGACAGTTGGGTATTTTGGCTGAACTCTCTTCTGTTTTGGTGGGCAGTATGTTCTGTTGTTTTGAGTGGTGGAAAAGCTATTAGGCATCTAAGATTTCATAAAGAGCAAGGCTTTTGGACCAAGTTTGGAGCAGCTCGGTCTTGTTGAAAACTCAGGCCTTTTTGTTGCCGTCACCTGAGACAGTAACTGTACAATAGTACGGCCAGATTCAAATGGGCTTGGTTTAGCATCTCCTTGAAAAGTTCTGAATGCTCTCACCGAAGTCCATGAGAGCTGAAGAGTCTCATCAGACTTCTCAGAAGTCATTTAGGATGTGGAATTATAATGATCCTTGGGCCTTCCAGGGAGCAAGGTGCTGTTCCCATCCACTCAACACATGATAGTTTCCTGCTAGAATTTTTATTCTTAGGTAGAGACATCCTGAAAGGCATTTCAAATACCTTATTTTCCGCTCCGTGCTCCAGCACTGCACTCAGCCGGTCATTGGATTTCCCAGCTGCTCTACTAAAAATAAATTGATGTAAATGAAAACTTTCTCTTGGCAGAGTTTTTGACAAGTGTCTAATGCAGTCCTATCCTGATGTAGTCAATGAGTAATAGTATCAGGGTAGCCAGCTACAGGAGAGGGTTTTTTTTGCCTCCTTTGTAAAAGGGAGGGCTGTATTGTAGCACATTATTTACAGTACAATATGATTCAATTGCCAGAGGGGGAAAAAAAATCAACCCATTGTTCATAGGCTGTGCACTGATTGAACATTTAGAAGCATATTTTCCTGCCTGAAAATATTAACCCTTCCTCTATGTTTTTGGCAGTCTTTCAGTTTCAGGCTTGGATATGAAACCTTGATTTTAAGTGGCCGATCAAAATCCTAGCTTAGTTTGGATACAAATGAAGGTCATCTGTGTTGTTTCCTATGAAACCTGAATCTCTATATGCCATTTTATATGATATTCTGTTTCCCCCCTGTAGCAGGGGCTGTTTCCAAGCCCCGGCTACACTCCCATGGGACCGGACATGCCAGCAGGCGAGTGGGGGCAGGAAATACTGGGACAGGTCTGGGCAAGCAACATGTCTAGCAGAAGAACTGGGTAGAAACACAGCAGCAGGCAGGCTCCAGGAGCAGGACATGTGCTCCAGGGAGCCGATCCCAAATGGCCTGGAGAGAGAGCTGGGCAGTATAAAGGAGGATGCCAAAGTAAGGTTCAGAAAAGGAAGACTCAGAAAGCAGGAGGCTGCCAGCAGGGAAAACACAAAAAGAAACAGCCTCTGCATGCCAGACCCTCATGGGATATTGGAAACAGGACAAGCTGTGAGCAAAGATCATTTAGCTTTCCTCCTAAAGATAAGTAAATGCAGAAGGAGGAACAGTGTGGGTCAGCCCCATAACCCCCCTAGGGCAGGGACCCAATGGGCAGCACACCCATCGTAGTGGTTGGTGGAGACCAGTTAGGAAGATGGGGAGAGAGAGAACAGAACTTCCAGGAAGAGTATAGGCCTGGAGGGGAACTGAAGCAGCTGGAGCCAAGGAGAGACTGCCTGTGGTACGCCAGTGAAGAGAACAACCAGGCATAAGTCAGGAAGCTGTGGACTAGTGGGTCTCTGAGAAATGAGAAGAAATAAGAGTGATTCCCCTTTAGTTTGTTTCATGAAATAAAAGAAGGAATTAGGGTCAGGGAAAAGAAACCCTCCTTTTGAGTTATTCAATCAGGACCAGAGAAAGGTACTGGGATGGGGGTGAGGGGGTGGGGTGGGATATTCCCTGAAGATTTTCTTTGTAGTTAAGCCTGACACTATACCTGGCTCCTAGGGGCCAATCTAAGAAATTAAGGCAGTGAAGCCTGGGACAAGGCTGTGAAGAAATTTGAATATATTCATTGAACTGGTCCTTGCTTAAGCTGTCTGTCTGAGCTACAGAGAACTTAGATCGGTAGTTAAAGATATCTAGATGTCCCAGGTTAAAGACCTGGACCAGAGTCCGAGAAGTGACTCCTCAGGGTATTCCCCTACTCGCCACCAGTGGGGAATAAGTACCATCAACCAGAGAAGAGCGGGGCAGGGTGTAGGGGAGGTGGAGCCCTGCAGAAGCCTCGTGACCCTGCCAGACTGACCCTTAGTTAAGGATCATCCCGCACCCTGAATATCAACTTTCCATCAAGGTGTGGCAGGTGAGTGGGAGGAAGAGGCAGGAGTCCAGAGATTACAGTTTGACAGCGGGATGGAAGAGCACACCCACTCACACCCTACCTAAAATACTCATTTTCAAATATGTATAAAAAAGCTTAAAACACCAAGAGCCATTAGAGCCATGTTGATGATCTAGGGAGGGCCTGGGGTAAAGCATTGAAAAGCTTCAAATCCCATGTTTAAAAGCATGTAGGAACTTTTGAAAACATTGTTCCTTACCTGAATCTACAACCAGTAGAAAAAGGTTTCCCTTTTTCCTCCCAAAAGAATTTTTCCCTAAGCATCTTGTTGCAGAGCAGTAGATATACAAGTGAGTTAATTTGAAAAGCTTTTCAAGAGAATACACCAGAACTGAAACAAGTTCTTCGAGATGTTTACAAAGGTACTCAAGTGTATACTAGATTTACAATGGTATTTAAGTGTCTAAAGATACAGATAGGCACCTAGTAGGATAACCAAAAGTACCTCAATGGATTAGGTATTTATCTGTTTCTTTAAGCATCTATATACCTTTGTATGTCTGGCCCTAAGTGCCCAGCTTTAAGTTTGGGGATGTGTTTAGCTTTAAGCAAGAGCGTAGTCTCATTTACTCCAATCTGATTGCTCATGTACTTATACTTGGTCATGTGCTTAAGTTTCTTATTATAACAAAAACAATAGAATATTTTAGCACAAACTAGTTATATGTATAACTTCTTTGCTGATCTGTGCCAGCAATTATGACTCACCATCTACCTTACAATGATCAGATGGAGGATTTCTGTATAGCACTGATGAGTATGAGCAGAAGTAGAAGAAGGATAAGGTGGTGGTTTTAGAGATTTTGATACTAATTGTATCAATGGCTATAAAGAAGAAATGTTAGAAAATATAATCTCTTCTCTTGTGTTAGCAGCACTGCAGTCAATGAAAACCAAATCTAAGGTGAACCTGAAATTTCTGTTCTATTGCAAAGTCCAACACTTTGATTTTTTTTGGTTCTTGTTTAGAAAGAAAGTATGTCCTGAAGAAATAAGTTTCTAAAATGTTGTAAAGAAGAAACACTGTCATTTTTTGCTTTGTCTTTATTTTTATAATCTAATCTAATACTAAAAAAAGTAAAAAGAACAATGTAACAAAAGTTGAAACAATAAAGTTGAAATGATATATTTTTGGCCTTTACAAAATGAAGTGAACTGAAATGAATTATTTAGAAATTTTGATGAAATGACTAAATTAGTAGGATTCATTTTTATTTTCTTCAATCAGCATTTTCTGAGAGAGAAATTGTTCCATTGGAAATTTTTGGCCAGCTCCATGAAAACATTTGGTTTAAATCTCCTTTGATATATATCTCTCTAAATTAGGACTGACTATGAAACCAATGGAGATATAATTGTATAACTAAAAAGTAAGTGCTCTTCGTAGAGAAATCTTTTAGCAATATCAGTTAAGGTTCACTTCAAATCTTCCAAGAACTGGAACAAAAATTTCCTTTTCCTCTAGCAACATAATTATTTTGTCTTAATTTATGAGTTGGTTCCTCCCCTGGCCCCCACTGGCAGCCTTAACTGCATTTGAGAGGGCCTGTCGGCTAGTCCCACTGCTCATCCATCCAATGTCAGGATCCAGACTGAACGTAGATGGGATACACAAGAACAAGATCATCTTGATCTCATGACTGAGTGGTTTCATTTTCTAACTATTAACTAATGGATGCTGTAAACAGGAATGTATTCATTGCCTGTTGCTGTCAAGGATGGCTGTTATCTGTATAAGGCACTGGGTTGGGGCTTGGGAGAGTGGCTACAATTCCTGGCTCTTCAACTGATTGCTAAAGTGACTTTCGACGTGTCAGTAGGAATTAGATGTGTAGCATGAGACTCGGTGCTCCTGCTACTTTAGGAGAAGGCAGGTTGTGTGAGAAGCAGCCTGCAGGTGTGGCAGGAGGCAATTAGAAATCACATGACCTATGGGGGCAGTTTTAGCATGATATAAATGCAGAGCTGGAGCCGGGTAGACGGTCTAGCCTGTAAGGTCATGGAGAGTTGAGCTCCCGAGCAGCGGGGGTGCAGCAAGGCTCCTGATGAACTTCTGAGCTGAGGCAAGCAAGACCGGTGGCTAGGGACTGAGACTGTAGTGGAAGTGGAAGTTTCAATTGGCCTGAGGGATAGGGGCAAAGGCTGGGGGCCACAGCTGAAGAGTCAGGGACCTGCAGCCCTAGAGAGGCAAGAGCACATAGGCCAGGGATCCCCACTGGCCAGGGTCCAAGGGGCCAAAGGTCAAGGGGGGGACCACAGCCAGAGAGTGCTGGGGCCAGGAGCTCCAGAGATCTTGACAGGCCCAGGCCCTGGGCCCTAGGAAAGGGATCAAAGGCCAAGGAGGGCCACAGCCAGAGACTGACAGGGTCAGGGACCTGCAGCCCAGAGAAGGGAAAAGACGGGGCCAAGGGCCCAGCGCCTGCGGCTGCCCCAGGAACTAGCCAACATAGGTGAAGTCCCCAGATACAGAGCAGATAAGGAAAGGGCCAGGGGCCCAGTGCATCTGAGAGGTGGGAACAGGGTCAGGACTAGCCAAGATAGGAGGAGTGCCTGCATGTAGAGAGGAACTGGGAGACAGGAAAGATTGACCGGATTGCACAGTGGGACTGAATGCCCCATTATAAATGAGTGATGGGTTGTAGTCTCTTTTGTAATGTGTATATTATATCCCTTGAGTGGCCTGGAAGCCAGTGACAACTTCCAAACCAACTACCCCTGCTCCTATGAGCCAAACTGGGAAATGGGATGGTGGAGATTCACTGGAGCCGTTGCCAGAAGTCACTCTCAAGTACACCATAGATGGAGGTGTCAAGAGTGACTGTGTGGAGGCTCCCAAACCGGTTTCACCATGTTATTTCCAAGGTGGTGTGTGCAAGATGAAGCGGATGAGCAGGGCACGAGGCCACGTTGTAGGCATTAGCTTATCTGTAATACAAGGAGAACACATCCTTTCTTTCCTGCACCTCTTTGTCTATTTTGTCTATTTACTTCGTTAGCACTTGCAGCAGGGTCTGCCTCTGTTTATGCATATGTCCAGTGCACAGCATATTGGGGTATCTAGCTGCTAATGCCATACAAACAAGAAGTGAGGTTTGAGGAGGACAGGAAGAAAGATAAAAGCCATTTAAAAGAACCCCTGCCCTTTGGCAATTCAGATTCGCCATCTGGATCAGCCAATGGCAAGGACCATCAAAGTCACCTGTCACTGTGTCATGCAACAAATGAGAGAGGGTGCTGATTTTCTTTTTTCTTTTTTTTTTTTATAGCAGATCTTTCTAGAATCATTCCAGCTTTGAGAGTAACAAATATTTGGAAATGGGAAAAACTTCTAGCTGAAGTAAGATGACCAGAGTGCCTTGCTTTGGAGGCTTCCTTGAAGTGGGAGGGGAAGAGGAGAAAAATTAACTAAGAATATGCTTGAAAAAATATCAGTATCATTTTCTGCCCCATGCTTGCTTTCTGGACGGCTCAGTAATGTCACTATGCAAATGGTTCTCCTTGAGCAGTGAAATTAGCCTCCATTAAGGTCAGCAGCACGTGGGTGGCAGGTTTCATGTTGGTGCCATCCTTGCTATTGTGCAGATACAGAGAGGAGGAGGAAACAAAGCAGTCGACTGGGTGCAACATATTTGCAGTGCACCATCTGCACCTGCAGTAGACAGGCCCAGAAACTTCTAAACGAGAACTCAGTTTTCTGGGTGGAAAAAAGTAAAGGAGCTAAAAATTATGGGTAGCCCCTTGGATCGTGGCATGCAGTTCCTTTTCCCTATGCTCTTTTTCAGCTTTAATTTTTTAGGCAGAAGTCAGTGGACAATAGGAGACTGACAATAGGAGATCTAGTACTCCTACCTATTCATCTTCCCTTTCTCTTTCTACACTCAGAAGGGAACTATGACTAAAGCAGTGTTTAAAAAGCACTTGGGCAGTTACATGAAGACTAGCAAGATCAGTAATTATGTGATTCCACAGCAGTGATTCTCAACCAGGGTCCTAGAGCACCCTGGGGTGCCTACAGAGCCTTTGGAGGGAGCCATAAGGCATGAAGTGATAAATGAGGTGTGAGCAGATAAGCACTGGCTCAGGGATGTTCCTGCCTGGCCAGTCCCCCATGCCCACTGCAGTGCTCAGCCCCTCTGCAAGGAGATAAGCAAGCAGTATAATATATAAATTAGTTTTTGCAATGGGGATGCAAGCAGTATAATATATAAATCGGCTTTTGCAATGGGGTGCCACAAAAGTTAAGGAGGGCACCACAAGTCCAGTTGAGGGGGCACCTTGAGCACAAAAAGGTTGAGAACCACTACTTTGGGGGAATTGTGTTCAACCACAGTTTGATCAGTAACTCCAGTTCCACTCTCCAGGATTTATTGGGCTATAGAGCATGTGTGCATGGACTAGTTACCATGAGATAAAAGGAGTGGGGCTTTTCCATGGTCAGCTGCTCTCTGGTAACTACCTGTGTGCAGTTTTCCTCCACAGTAATTGGAAGCTCAAGTGTGTTAGGTTAGACCTTAATACAGGAGGGCTGTGGTACCATGGGGTTCAGTGTGAGAGACCTGGGGTGAATCCCATCCCATGTATATGTGTATTCAAACCCACAGCTTTCACCAACACCAGGCTCCAGGCTATTCATGGGTTCTCTCAACCCTTTCTGTGGAAGCTGCTTTATTTTGCATTAAAAAGGCCATTTACAGAGTCAACATTTATTCAGTGAGCCAAAGAGAGACACCCAGAGTGACAGTAGTGAGTGTGCCACTTGGCAGGAAAGGGGGAGAGGCTTGGATAGGTGCTCTGACCATTTCTATAAAAGGTGGGCAGCACCACCTCCTTCAGCTGTATTTTGAAGGGATATACAGGCAGTCTTCAGACTTACGACACAATTGGTTCCAATTTTCCCATAGGAAACAATGTTATAAATGGGGGATTGGTTCCTGAACCAAGGCTCGATACCCTATTTTCACCAAAAATAACCTAGAATTTTGTACTCAGTAAAGTATAGATGACTAATATAGCTACATTCATGTATTTATATTGTAAATAGCAATCATATGGATGTGGAAGGACTGCTTTGAGGTGACTTTGCTGGACTTTTTGAAGAAGTCTTGGCTACAGGTTTTTCTGGAGTCTTGTCTGCTTTCTTAAAGAAAGCATCCAAGGAAGTTTGGACAGATGTTCTCCAGGGAGACGAGCGACGCTTGTAACTCGAAACATTGTAAGTCGAGAACTGCCTGTAACTGTTGCTATGTGTTATATGAAGCCCAATCCGCTAGGTCTGCTTTGAGAGCACTTACTGGATCCAGGCCCTAAGGTGTGGCTGATGGAGGAATACCTGGTTTGTGAATCCTATGGGTGCTTGAACATGAGACAGACACCAAGCTTGTCACTACTGTCAAGACAGATGCCTGTCTTGGCATTCAGCAGAACTTCTGAAGACACAATGTCAAAAATATAGGTGCCTCCAGGGTGGCAGCTGAATGGAGGCTTGGAGCATTTCAATTTTGGACTGAGATGCCTGAATTCCACCTAAACTCCACTTGACTTGCCCGAGTCCTTTTGTGGATCTGGTGCACTGTGCATTGTGTATCTGACATCCATACCACAGCATATTTGATGCGTTGTGAATCCTCACCATCCTTCACCCTGTTCACACACCCAGGCCCTAAGATCTAGATCCACAAAAGGCCTTAGACATAGATACGTGACATCCAGAGAAGTCATACTAGATGATCCAGTAGTCCTTTCTGCCTTTCATCTCTCTGAATCTCCGATGTGCTCTGAGTGTCCGCAGGATGACTGAAGAGTGCTAGAATATGTAGGCTGAAGTACCTCCTCAGCACTATTGACAATATGTCCAAGGTAAGGTACATTAGTGAGGCCATGAATGGGAAGCCTGCATTGTCATTGTTTAAATTGCTGAGTGAACAGGATGTTTGAGTCTCCAGGTATGTCACTACATACCTGGAAACTTGAGTCACTACATTCACATTCATATTCATATTCGAGTCACTACATTCACATCAAATTGTTGTTTTGGATCAAAACAGAGAGAGCTGTGCTTGTCCAAGGAAGCTCAGAAAGAGAAAGACATTAACTATACAGTACATGGGAGACTTTGGGAAATTACACTTGCAGACAATTAAAGGTCACGTTGTTTAGCTAAGCCATGATCTATCACTATGAACAAGGCATTGATTACTGCTCTGGAACACATGCATTTTTAATCCCATTAGTGGAGTAAATGACAGGTTCTGTATTTGTCTCTTCTTGCTACATAGCAATGAGAATGGCAAATGACCTCGGAATTCAGAGGAGCTGAGTATTCAGAGTAGCTGAGTAGATAAGGTCCTTTGGCAAGAAAGCCTACAAAGCTTTAACTAGGCAATAAACATCCCAGGAGTCACCTGAAGTAATACATTAATGGACTAGAACAGAGTTATGGTCATCTGATGATTTTTGAACGTTTGTCAAAGCATAAGTACAGCTACACCAGTCAAATTCTTCCTCATGGGTAATCATGGGGATGACGGGAGCATCATAATGCATGTCTGCTGGATAACGGTTATGTGGTTTAACGAGAATGCTGCCCGCTGTTGCGTGGGTAGCCCAAAAATGCTATTCCTAGCTCTGCCACTGCACTCTTCTGTGACTTTCAGCAAAAAAGATCAACCCCTGGTGATGCTTGAGCTGCTGGGATGCTGTGCCCACTGCCT
>NW_005841853.1:2478354-2486340 GCF_000455745.1 Alligator sinensis | reverse complement strand
TCCTGCTGACCAATATCAACCTTTATTTCTTTGACCTGTCCCATCTGTCCTTTGTTTTATACTTAGATCATAACCTGGTTGAGGCAGGGACTTTTTCTCTCAGGTTCATCCAGTGCCTAGCAGAAACGGACTAGGTGGGAGAGACTTGGTGGGATAACTCACATGACTGGAGCAGTCATGGATGGGTACGAACTGTTCAAGAAGGACAGGTAGGGGAGAAGAGGAGGAGGAGTTACATGTTAGGTAAAAGAGCTGTATGATTGCTCAGAGCACCAGTATGAAACTGGAGATGGACCTGCTGAAAGTCTCTGGGTTAGGGTTGGAGGGGAGAGCAACAAGGGTGTAGACCACCAGCCCAGGAGGATTTGGTGGATGAGGCTTTCTTCAAACAGCTAGCAGAAGTTTCCCAGTCACAGGCCCTGGTTCTCATGGGGGACTTCAATCGCCCTGATGTCTGCTGGGAAGGCCATACAGCAGTGCACAGGCAATCCGGGAAGTTTTTGGAGAGGGTTGAGGACAACTTTCTTGTGGGAGTGTTGGAGAGGCCAAGTAGGGGCTGCACTAGTCTTGACCTGCTGCTCACAGACAGGGAAGAATAGGTGAGGAATGTAGCAGTGGATGGCAACTTGGGCAGCAGCAACCATGAGATGATTGAGTTCAGGATCCTGAGGAAAGGAAGGATGGAGAGCAGCAGAGGACGGACCCTGGACTTCAGAAAAGCAGACTTCGACTCGCTCAGGGAACTGATGGGCAGGATCCCCCGGGAGGCCAGTCTGAAGGGGAGAGGAGTTCAGAAGAGCTGGCTGAATTTTAAAGAAACCTTACTGAGGGCATAGGATGAACCATCCCCATGTGCAGGAAGACTAGCAAGCATGGCAGAAGGCCAACCTGGAGTAGCCGGGAGCTCTTTAGTAAGCTAAAACACAAAAAAGGAAGCTTGTAGGAAGTGGAAACTTGGGCAAACATATAGGGAGAAATATATGGAAATCATAGAAAATGAGGGTTGGCAGGGACCTCAGGAGGTCATCTAGCCCCACCACCTGCTCAAAGTAGGGCTGTCCCCAACTAGAGCATCCCAGCCAAGACTTTGTCTCCAAGGATGGAGATCCTACCACCTCTCTGGATAGCCTGTTCCAGTGCTTTACTACCCTCCTAATAAGAACATTTTCCCCAATATCCAACCTAAAATGCCCTTGCTGCAACTTGTGCCCATTGCTCCATGTTCTATCATTTGCCACCACTGAGAACAGTTTCACTTCATCCTCTTCAGTACCACCCTTCAGGTAGTTTAAGGCTGCCTCCCCAAAATTTATAGTGTGGCACTGGTATCCAGGTTGTAGCTGTATTGGTCTAGTGGAAAAGGCAACCAGAACTTGTAGTAGAGATGATATTTTTTATTAGACCAACAAGATTTTTGCAATTTTTTTTTCTTTAAAGATTTTTTTTTTTTTGCAAAAATCTTGTTCTTCTAATAAAATCATCTCTACTGTGAGTCCTAGTGTGGCACTGGCATTTGTAAAGACCTTTCTGATCCTTACATGAACTGAGTATTATTAAACAAAAGGCAGAGAGACAAGTTATTAGCACTGTCTTCAGGAACTGAACTTGTTTTACTTGATGGGAGCAAACTGATGGTTCTGCTCATAAAGCAAGAAAGTGTCATTAAAACTGATTGACTTTTATATTGGCTATGTTGTGTAGTAATGGGTGTCAAAGATAAACAAATGGGTAACTTATCTAGCTTCCTAATCTTCTTCAGGTGTAATGCAGTCATTCATTTTGTTAACTCTCTCTTTGTATTTAAACCCAGAACAGACCACAAACTGAAAAATACACATTCAGTCTATTTCTGCTTTCTATTGGTCTGTTTGTGGGAGTAATCATTTCAGACTCAGTGACCACAAATAAGCTTAAGCTTGTATGAAATTTCCTGAGAGACTGCGCAAGTCATACTCTGTTCCTGGGTTGACAACGTCTGTTTTTACCCACGCTGCTTTCTGGCCCCCTCTTGAGTGAGCCCAACCCACCCTCCATTTTTCCAGACATCCACGGTGTCATTGGAGCTCTTCCCCAGCACTTGCTTGCCTTCAATCCCCTGGAAAAATAAAGGCCTTCCCTGCAGGGATATCTAGGGGCTTTTCTGGCTGTTAAAGAGGAATTTGGTAGCCCCCTAGTCCAGGACAGGGAAGGAACAGTGAGCAGGACTTTGATTTCCTCCTCCTGTCCCCTTTAACTGGCCTCAGTAGCAAGGGAAGAGAAAGCACCTCCCCTAAATGAGATAAAATAACGTCAGCCCCCTCCTCCACAACAAGGGAAAAAATGATGCTGTTCTACAGCAATGCTATTTTCTAGTGATCTTTATAACCCTGACTACCTTTACCACACAGTCTTTAATGCCTGTTTCCTTATAATATCCCTGAACGGTAGGAAAACATTATCCCCATTTTACAGAGAGGGAAGCTGAGGCACGAAGAAACAACAGCTCGCACATTAAATACCTTTGAGTTTCCTAAATTCACACAGGAAGTTCTTGACTGAACAGGCACAGGAGCCCAAGCAGTTTAAATTTTGGGCTAATGCCCAAACTACAGGGTCATTCTTCCTTTATATAACCCATCTTACACACTACTCCTTACTCTGGGCTGAGCACAATGGGGCAGTGTATCTTGCTGAGGGTTAAGGATGCTCAGCAGCCCAGATAAAACACTGAGTACCCAGTGTGGTCAGGCCTGATTTTTGTACTTTGCCCTTAAACCTCCTCATTTGCTCATTAAAATGCAGCCACCATCAATCAGACAAGACTAGATGCATGGCCAATATCAATATCAGGGCTTCAATTCAGAAGTATTCTGCTAAGATCACCTCGAGATCAATGCAGCTTGGCATTCTGGCAGGGATTTGATCAACACAGAAAATGTAAATCTTTGCTTTAGATTGTGTCAGGGCTTCTGAAGCAGGAAAGAGTTTTTGCTAGCAATTGCAGTGTGTGTAGTTGTGTGTCTTTCCTTATTAAATCTGTGTCTGTCTTGGGGGAGTTTGCCAAAACGTCTGATGTTGGAACATGCTACGAGCAAGAAACCGGCAGGAAGAATCAGTTTCTGATCTGTTTGAGTCAACACTGCCGAAAAAAATATTTATATTATCACAATGTTGGGAGGCCACAAGCAAGGTAACCCCTTCATTGTTTTAGCACATACAGTCACTAGAGTTAGTTGAAAAAGGGGATGAGTTATTTTGCCCCCCCCCCCCAAAAAAAACCCCCAACCCATGAAAAATTGTTTTTCATTGAAAGCTTTCAAAATTTGAAACTATGTTGGCCACTTCTGCCAAATACATAGTAGGAAACAATTCTCTGGGACAGGTGTTTTAAAGAGAAAAGAAAGTCAAAGAATGGGTTAAAGAAACCCCGTTATACATGTGGGGAACTAACGCAGAGAAAATTTAAGTTATGCCTGAGACATCTCAGGAAGTCTGTGGCAAAGCTGAAAACTGAATCTAGGTCTCTCGAGTCACAGCATGGAGCCGAAACACAAGGCCATCCTCTCTTTCTGATTCAGTTATTAGAAAGAGCTAAAAAAACCCCAACCATGTAAAATATTTAGGGCCACTCAAGTTGTCTCCATGCTGCCTGCTGGTTGGTATCGATTACAGGTTCCCCATATGAGTTGGTGGTAGCCCCAGCACCCTGCAATTAGTGCAACACATGCTTTTAGGCATGGAGCTCCCAAGCTCAGCCCTAGTCAAGATGGGAGCCAGTGTGTTTGCACTGTGCTTCCCATTACTTTTCCAAACTGGTTATACTGAACCAGTGTTAGATGTTTCTCAGCATCTTGGGCTTTAGGCTCCATGCTTCAAGGGAGTTAGGCTCCAGAGCAGGGTTGGGCAAAATGCGGCCCAGGGGCCGGATGCGGCCCGCCAGGCCATTCTATCCGGCCCACGGGGCCTCCAAAAAATTTAGAAAATTAATATTTATCTGCCCCTGGCTGCCTGTCATGCAACCCTTGATGGCTTGCCAAAACTCAGTAAGCAGCCGTCCACCCAAAATAATTGCCTGCCCCTGCTCCAGAGGCTTCCAGGCTACTCAGTTTCACGGCAGCCCATCACACTTACTGTCCTGGCGCCCGGGGCCCAAGGTTCAGGTTTCTTTACCTGCTGGAAGTCGTGGCTCCCAGACTAGCTGGTCCTTCCACGTAGCAGACTGCTGGCACTCTGAGTAGCTAGGACATCTTACATGAGAAGCTTATTGTGCATTGGCCTCATAACACGATGCAGTAGTGTCATGGCAAAAAACGTGCTAATAGCCTACTTCACAGTGTTGTTAGGCTAATGAGCAGTAAGCGTCATTAAATAACTGTGCGCCAGTGCTACTGCGCAGTGACTTTAGGTACTGCACATTCAGTTAGTGCTTTATTAAGGGAGTACTAAACTAAATACGCAGTATCTAAGGCACATTAATGAACGTGCAGATGAGCCCCTTGAAACCTTCTGAAAAAGGCCCAGAGACGTGGGTTTCCTTTTTTTCTAATCCAAATTCTGGAATTCCTTTTCTACAGAGAATATAACTTTTTTTCTTTGTCCTTTTTTCTTTTATTTTTTAATTTTTTTTTTAAAACGTTGGAACTTTCTACTGACAGGGAAATCCGATTTCCAGCCATCTCTGTCAGCTCCCCCCCACCCCTGAAATTCGATTAGTCCTGTTCTCTTTTGATTTCATGAGTCTTGCACTTTCAGGCCTCATTTGACAGCAGCCTGTAAAATACTTCTGGGTAACAAGCACACGTTTTGTGATTCTACTAAAAAAATAAAAAAAAATAAAGGAAAGAAAATCTTTAGCTATTGAATGGAAGGTCACATAAAGAAAAGAATAATGTAACTGGACTGATAACCGTGTCCCTTAAATTAATACTGAATAATTGGAAATGATAATTTGCAAGTGACATTTACTGCATGGTTAACCCTGGTATAGGTTTTATTGTTATATTGTTAAATGTGAATAAGTTGCTGTACAACTGCTAATAGTATTTGTAGCTATTGAAGATAAGGCAATGGTAAGGGTAATCAAATCTCATTCTTCAGGGTATGAAATGATTACCTGAAGGGGTCAGGAAGAAATCTTACCCCACCTCACACATCTGTAAATCACTGGCCAATTAGCAAAGCACAATTTACACTGTATGGGCCAGACCCTTAGCTATAATCAACGAGCTCCCCTAAATTAAACCAGCTGAAACTCTGACCCTTTGTCTCCAACTCTCCTGTCTTCATTTAAAAGAAAGAAAAGAATACTGAAAAATTGGGAAAAAGCCTGAAAAGAGCCACAAAAATTATTTAAGGGATGAAGAAAATGACTTGCAGCCCAAGTTTGATAAAGCTTAGTTGAGCTTCTAAAAAAAGTAAAACATTGAGAAGCGACTTGATTATGGAGGAAAAATACTAAGCATGGAAGGGCGTTTTAATGCATCCGAGAAAGGCATAAAAACCAATGACTGGAAGTTAACACCAGGCAAACTCATTTTAAGAATAAGACATATGTTTGTAACAGAGCGATTGGTTAAACATTGGAACAAACTACCCAGGGAAGTGGTGGAGTCTCCATTTCTATCAGTCTTCATTTTCAGATTGACTGCCTTTCTGGAAGATAGTTTCTAGTCATAAACAAATTATAGGGTGAAATGAAGGCACTCGGGGGTGAAAGTCCCTGGCCTGTGATATACAGGAAGTCAAAATATGTGATTAAATATTTTCTCCTGGCCTTAAAATCTCTGCATCTGAAGCAGAGTCCTCTGGCACTGAATTTAATGATTACAGTGCAGCCGATTATCTTTATCACTTTAGGCTGAGATATCATAATTTTTTACAAATTGAGCAGTATTGGGCCTGAACATTTTTTGGAGTGGAGACCTCCAGCAAAAATGTCTGCCATTGAAACAAAATTGTATTGAGGCTACCTATGAGTATTTTAAATGCATTGCATTTAAAAGTACATAACTGGAACGAGTTAACTAGGAAGTAACATGAGAACAATATAATGGACAGGTAATCAGACTACTGATAGGTGCCAGTCTAAGAGCCTATTTAAGAAGATAAGAAAGATGAAAGAAAAATACATGTCTGCAGTAGGTTCAGATGAATGTGTAACATAGGTGCCTCTTTCCTTAAGCTGTTCATCCCCTCTGACTTGTCTATCTTCTTAGTACTGCATCCTGAATACCATAGCAAGTATGCTCTGCCTGTCATTACCAGCATCCTAAGATTCAGCTACTTCTGATTTTCTAAACTTTGAGATTACTTTGCCAAACTCCTTTTCTGTCATACTGTGGAAGTCACTTCTGCTAAACCAAATTTGTTCTTCACTATTTTGAAAGAATTGCAAGAAAATGGTACATATCATGCTACTCATCCATGTGAGCACTAATGATCTTGGCAGAAGCAACCTTGAGCAGATCAAAAGTGACTTAGTGGCTCTGAATGCAAGGGTGAAGGGGATTCAGGGAAGGAGAGGTGGGGGGCAGATGGTGTTCTCATGAACCATTCCCATCAAGGCTTAAGGCCCAGCTAAGAGTGTGATGCATCCCGGAGATCAATGCATGGTTGTTCAGATGGTGTTGCCAGCAGGTCTTTGCTTCTTTGACCATGCAATGGCATTCCAGGAAGAAGGACTACTGGGAAGAGATGAGGTCTGCCTGATGAGGGGATGTAAAAGTGTCTTTGTATACAGGTTTGCTAATCTAGAAAGGAGGGCTTTAAACTAGGTGCACAAAGAGATGAAGACAAAAGTCCAGATGTGAGTAGAGAACCTAGGCACCTGAAGAAAAGCTAGGTAAGGGGAAGTAATAGTGGGAGCCTTACCAATGTTCTCAGGAGGATAGGACAGTCAGTCAGGTACCAGAAATGCTTATACACTAATGCAAGAAGTATGGGGAACAAATAGAAGAATTGCAGTTTCTAGTACATGCACAGAATTATAAAGTAATCAGGATTACGGAGATGTGGTGAGACAGTTTACATAACTGGAATATTTCTATGGATTGTATATAGCTTATTTAAGGAGGATAGTCAGGGGGAAAAAGGAGATCATGTTGCCATGTATATAAAGGCGATGTACCTGTGTTCAGAGGTGCAGTACAAAGTGGAAAGTGGGCCTGTTAAAAGCCTCTGAGTAAAGGTCAGAGGGGAGAGCAGCAGTGGGGGGATGTCATGGTGGGCATCTGAACCAGGAGGAGGTGGACAAGCCACCAAACTAGGAGGAGAAGGTGGATGAGGCCTTATTCAAACAACTGATAGATGCTTTCAAATCACAGGACCTGGTTCTCATGGGGGATTTTAATTATTGGAACATCTGCTCAGAGGGAAACACTGCAGGGCACAAGCTATCCACCAAGTTCCTGGAGTGTGTTGGGGATAACTTTGATACAGATGGTAGAGAGGACAATGAGGGAAGGAGCTCTTCTTGACTTACAGCTCGCAAACAGGGAGGAATTGGCTGAAAATGTGAAGGTGGAAGGAAACGTGGGTGACAGTGACCATGAAACGATTGAGTTCAAGATCCTAAGGGGAGAAGGGAAGGAGAGCAGCAGAATAAGGACACTGGCGTTCAGAAAAACAGACTTTAGCACACTCAGGAATGTGGTGCACTGAATCCCCTGGGAGACGAATCTGAGAAGAAAAGGAGTCCAGGAGAGCTAGTTGTACTCTAAGCAGGCCCTTTTCAGGGCACAGGAGCAAGCTTACCCAATGCAACAAAAGAATGGGAAGTGCAACAGGGGACCAGCTGGGCTAGACAGCAGTCTCTTCAATGAGTTGTAACTCAAAAAAAAGGAATTGTATAAGTAGAAACTTGGTCATAGTACAAGGGAAGAGTATAAGAGTATTGCATGGGTGTGGAGGGACAAAATTTGGTAGATGCACAGCACAATTTGAGATGCAGCTGGCAAAGGGCATAAAAGGCAATAAAATGGGATCCTAGAAGTACGTCAAAAGTTAGTA
>NW_005841853.1:2470933-2478323 GCF_000455745.1 Alligator sinensis | reverse complement strand
AATGCCAGTCTCCAGCTCAAATCAGTCAGAGACCTAAATCATAGGGGTCTGGCCACTGTTGAAGAAAGGATACTGGATTATGGGATTGATCCAGTTTGATTATTTCTGTTCCTGTGTTAGGGGAAACTCTCTCGGATCAAAAGTTGGGTATTCTTAAGGGTGGTCGTCTGGCATTCTGCTGAGGTTTAAGGCACTGTGAAAAATTTCTGTTTTAGCCAAGACTCAAAATTGAATTGTAGATCTCTCAGAGTCTTATAAAAATGGTATGTGTTATTAGTGTTGTGGATTGCTACTGGAATTAGTTTGGTTTCAATGTTTGGCGGGTTTTATGCTCTGAATGTCAAACAACATATCTAGTAAGAATGGGTGGGTGTTATGGAGCGCTGAGGTGAGATACTGAGACCTGGGTGCAGTTCTTAGCCCTACCACCGACTTTCCGTAGGACCTTGCGCGCGTTATGTAATATCCGTGATGCAGTGAATTAGCTAGTGCGTATCATTGCCTTCTAGTAGATGGAGCTTCAAATGTTCAGTTGTTTTTCATGGGCCTATTTCTGCTCCTCGGTCCTGGAATTTTCTTGCCTCTGAAGACCCACTAGTCTACACTTTTAAAGCAAAAGCTTTCTGAGTTGTTTTATCCCTTGCTGCCAGGGAGCTCTAAGTGTTTAAGGTCTGCAGCTTGGTGATAGACATGAAGAAGCCAGGCCATAGATTTGTTACATTGACGCCTGTATTCTGGCATGGCAGTTTCTAAATTATATTGTGTATGCAGAGGTTTTATCTGAGATTGCCTCCCATACATGCACCTAGTCTTCCTCTTTGCTCCTTGGGAATACAAGTTACAAGCTTCGTTTTCAATTCATTAACAGTTCTCTTTGACTCCTCCCTCTCCCTCGCTGCACACATCAAGGCCACTTCCCAACTGGCGGCTTCTTCCTCTGTGGCATTTAGAAGAGCCTTCCTCTGACAGACGGCTGATCATAATGAAAAGTTCATTTCAACGAAAGACTTGGACACCCTTGTGATGAATTCAGTCTGTTGACGGGCACTGCTAGACTGATGCTCCAGTAGATGGGATTCAAATGTCAGGGTTAAGGTAATGCCAATCCCCTAAATCTGAAATGCATGCATGTTAAGTGCCTGACCTTAAGCCTACACTGACTTCACATAATACATTTGCGTACTACCATCCATATATGGGCAGGCAGTTGTCATCGTGCTTAGCTGTGTATTAGTCAGAGAGGGTCAACGAGTGTAAAGTGTGAGTTTTGTGACAATGGTGTAATTGTGTGACTGGCAAATGAGCAGTAGTGATTGGTAAAAACTAGGAGACTCCAACTGCAGGCATCTGCCTCGCTATTTTTCTTTATTTTGGGGAGTAGATGAAAATGAAGTAAACCCAGAGGTTCTGAAACCAGTACATCTGCACTCGGTGGTTTTCATGCAGATAAGGTAAGATAAGATAAAGCAAGTATGCTTGGAGCCTCATGCTTATCTCACTGGAGCTGGTTTATGGTAGTGCCATCGAAGTTTAATTTTTAAGAGATTTTGAAGTTGACCCTCTGCAAAGAAGGAGACAGTCTAAGGGAAAAAGAATAGCCCAGTAGTTAGTTTGCTAGCTTAGGGCCCCCTGAGATTCTGCACTGCAGACTTCCTGAGTAAGCTTGGGTGGGTCATTGCGTACAGGTTTCCTTTGCTTTATGTGGGTTTTGTATGTGCGAATTTGCTCTTATGCGATGACCCCTTTTATACTAAAAATGTGTTATATGTGAGGTAAATTCACTCTTCTGCGATAGATGTGGTGGTCTGCAGGCCATTGCTTTGTGGGGTGCATTGTGGGTGCGTTGTGGGAGTGATGCCATAGGTGGAGGAAGAAAAAATTATGTTGGGGGGCTGAACTGGGTGGCGGTGCCTTGGCCGGGCTGCAGCACTGGCCCCTGTGGCCCCATCAACATGGGGCCAGGCACCATGAGAGCCAAGTGAATGATAAGAGGTCAGGAAAACAGACCTTACGATGAGAGGCTGAGCACCATGGGACTCTTCAGCCTGGAAAGTGCAGGCTCAGGGGTGATCTGGTGGCCACCTATAAGTTTATCAGGGGTGCTCATCAGGATCTGAGGGAATGTCTGTTCACCAGAGCGCCCCAAGGGACGACAAGATTGAACCATCACAAGCTCCTCCGTGACCATTTCAGGCTGGACATAAGGAAAAACTTCTTTACTGTCCGAAGCCCCAAGGTTTGGAATAGACTGCTGCTGGCGGTAGTCCAAGCACCTACCTTGAACACCTTCAAGAGACATTTGGATGTCTATCTTGCTGGGATCCACGCATAAAGCATGGGAAACCCGAATCTCAGTGTCTTGGTTGCCAGCCTGTAAAACAGGGATAATGGTATTTCCTCAATCTGCATTGCATTCCAGGTAGAGATTTTGAGGTGCTCGGATTCCTGAGTAATGGGCATATCTAAGTATTCCAGAGCGGGAACTTTGGATCTAAAATTGATAGTTTGGGAAAAATTGTAATTCTTAATAAAAGTGAATAAGTGAGGGAGTTGCAGTCAGTTGCACTTGATGAACGTAGAGTCGAGGTCCCCCTCACTAACAAAGATGAAAATCAGCTACAGTGAAGTGAACTGAGTTACAGCAGCCTCATACTGGGGCAAGAGGAGAATTGTGAGCTATTCAGACTCTTTTATCTAATAGAAGAATTGTTCTGCTAAATGCCATAGACCGGGTCTAGAGAAGTTGTAGATCTCCACTCCTGGCTGGTATTAAGAGCTGGTTGGGCAAATGCTCATTTTATATGGTTTAGACAGGGATAATCCTGCCTTGTACAGTGGGTTAGACTGAATGACCTCTTGCGGTCCCTTCCAGCCCTATTTTTCTAGGCCTTTATCCTGACTCCCAGCTGGTGTAAATCACTCTGCTCACCTCAACAGAGTTACACTGACTTACCCTAGCAGAGAACCTGGCCCATCTCACGCTGAATCACAGCAGTGCATGATTGCAAATACTATTCAGTGCATTGCCTTGTCATAACTCTGGAACACAGTCAATAGGGGAGCAGAATAACAACAAATCGAGCTCAGTTACGTGGGAACAGATTAGGACACCTGAAGAAGAGAATAAACCACATCTACAAGAGGGAGGGGGTTACAAGAAATTATGGCCACAAGCTAGCAGAGAGCAGATTTAGACTGGACATTAGGAAGAACTTCTTCACAGTTAGAGTGGCCAAGGTCTGGAACGGGCTCCCAAGGGAGGTGGTGCTCTCCCCTACCCTGGGGGTCTTCAAGAGGAGGTTAGATAAGCATCTAGCTGGGGTCATCTAGACCCAGCCCTCTTTCCTGCCTATGCAGGGGGTCAGACTCGATGATCTATTGAGGTCCCTTCCGACCCTAACGTCTATGAATCTATGAATCTATAAGGCTTAAATGTTGGGTCCAATTATATTCCATATAATACAGTCCTAGCTTTAGGCCTGTGATACAATCATGCTGAGTAGCAGCTCCAGGCTCACGGGGTGCCTGTACACGAGCAGAGAGGCTGCTCCAACGTGCTGTCATTTCACCGTGTTGGAGCAGACTTGATTAATTGAGTTGCTGGAGTGTGGCAATTACCGTGCCCCTGCGTCTCGTGTATTAGCATCCCCACACTTCAAAATGGCAGTGGGGGCGCTTTAGCTAAAGCTCATTCGATGTCCCCTGATGCCATTTTGAAGCATGGGGATGCTGATACATGAGCCACTCTCAGTGCTTTTATAAGAGGGGCTCTTCAAGTCACTCTAATTAAAACGCTTCCCCCTCCCCACTCCTGGAGCATGTGTATAAACACCCAGAGAGATCCCACTTGTGCAGAAGAAAACATCTTATCCATCTTGTGCAGAAGAAAACATGCAGAGGAAGATGGTGTAGTACCCACTTAGTCTAGGACAGAATTTAGAGAGCTTTGTGGTGATCAACTATTTAATTTGAGAGCTAGAAAGGCAGAGGGAGCTATAAAATCCTGTCTCTGTTCAGTTCCTCAGTAATGACTCACATAATCACACTCACCTACTGTGAGCAGTATTAGAGCTTTCCCATAATGCTCTCTGGTCTGGTGTCTTGGCAATTCAAAAGAGCAGGGATAATTGGAATCAGAACTCATGGCAGAGGTGATCTCTTTTATTAGACCAACTAGATAGTTGCAAAAAAAGGCTTTATTTGTGAGCTTCTGGGTGCACTCACCCATCCTCAGGCATAGGAGAATGCAAAGGCTATAAAATTTCTCCTAGGTGGAAATGAAAATTCATATCATTGGAGGCATTTTACTCCCCCATATCCTGGTAGCATAGCAGTTCAGAACGGCAGTAGACCTCTCTTGTCAACCTAGAGTAAAATAAGCAAGACCTTGAATGTATATCTCTTTGGGGGTGATGGGGGGCGGTGGGGAGTGCAGAAGGGAGCAGGATGGGCGGTGGGGCAAACTAGAGGTTGAAGGAAGTTTTGTAGCAGTCCTCAGTATCTGAAATCCAGCAGGACACCTTTGTCAAAGGCATGGAGTAAAAGAGCTTAATTTGGGCTCAATGGGAACCCAGTTTACCAGTTCAAGTCACTGCTGGATAAAGCGGCTTGAGGCTGTTCCACAATAAAGCACTACATTCATCGTGGAGCCTTATCGCCAGGACCCATCTGACCTTTCACAGGTAAGCTGGAATTGCTTAACACCGTGGCTCCCCAAAACTAATAGAGCCTTTCAGCCTGGCTTAGACTATCACTTCACTTCCTTGACATCAATTTCTAAAATAAAATGGAAAGCTAATTGGTAAAATGAGGTTTTCTTTTTCCCCCCCGAGATATAATGACCAAATATATTTTCGACTCAAGATTTCTGGCACAGTATTTGTAGTGAACTGCTGCGAATACTGAGATTTACTTGATTTAAACACTCAAATAAAAAGGAACCTCAGAGAAAGGGTGAAAGGTCATTTCCAAGTTTCCTCCAAGTAACTAAACCAGTAGCAGAAGTCAGACCTCAGAAGTCAGGCTAGTTTCTAGGGTTTGTCCTTCATAAGATATTAATGGTGGATGGGGCAGAGGGATTACCATATAACACCAAAGATTGGGAAAACAACTGTTGGCTGCATCCCACAGACATAAAAGAGAAAAGATACTGCAGTCCTCCTCAAAAGTAACTTAACGCCTGAGGCCCCCAGGTGCAGTGAATATGTGAAGAGCTCCAGGAGCCCTTACTAAAGGGAATGGCTTAGCTTGTGTTATGAAAAAGGACTGAGGCAGCTGAGGATAGCCCTAGGATTGTCCTGGTGAAGGAGAAGGAAGATTGAAACTCTAGGCCCCTGAAGCCAAAATCTCTAGTGAACTTCGTAGAGGTTTGATTTGTAGAGATGTTATCGTATCATTGATTTCCAGCTATGCTGAAAATATAGGGAAGGGAAGGGAAAGGACAGAAACAAAAGAAAACAAAAAATAACAATGGTACTTATACAGAACCATCCATTTTCAGAGCCCCATGAGTACTATTTAGTATCCTATTGCTGCTGGGCCTCTGTATCCAGTCACAGACCCACTGTGCTGGATGAAGAAAGAACAATGGAGAAAAAGCCAGTCCCTACCCTGAATAACTTATAATGTAAGTATAAGCCCCAAGGATTTTCTAATGGTCACCCAAGCTGAACAAAGCAGGCCAAGAAGCTTTTTCTGTACTTGCACGAAAACGTGCACCATGGATGGGCTGATATAACTTGCTTAAATGAGCTGGACCCTTAATTGAGCCAAGAGTCTTACGCAGAAGAGTTTCAAGCTCATATTCCCCATCCAGGTTTCTTCTTTATAGAAAATAGAAGGAAATTGGAGGCAGCAGTCATACAAGAATGCTCCTGATTGCAATCGTGAAATGCTACATTAACTGACTCGGGCCAGGGCAGCTTCGTTACACCAGCCCCTAGGCACAATCTGCAGGAACTCTGCCCATTACGTTATGTGCTGCTGCATGTGGACTTCCTCTAGCGCTTGGCTAGCACACAGGAATCTGATGTTTAGAAAGTCATTTTCCTGTTCGTATAAACAATTTGACCACAATAACCTAATTCCTGGCTCCGAGGCCTCATTTAAATGTTGGTCAGTTGAGGCCCACAATTAACATTTAATTAGTAAACTCATTACAAAGGCAGGAAGTGTTGGACTTTCCCTTCATTCTCTTTCAAGATTCAGAAGGGAAGGACCGGGCCCGTTTTTGGCTTGCTATTTAGCAGACAGACTTTTGTGCCCCCTTGCCGACCCCTCTTACTTCCAGAACATTTGCTTTCTCTTAAGCAAACAGCCATGACCTGAATATGCTGAATGTTTGGCTCAAAATAATCTGCTTCATGTGGAAATTTCATTCTACATGAATTTAGTATGGGAAGCAACCATAGGTGTTAGTATGGGCTTGAAAAAGCGGTACTACAAAGGATGCCAGGGGACCAGGTGGGAGTGCTCTCTGGATAGGCCTTTGTGGGTGGGGGCTGCCAGGAAGTATGTTTATGTATGACTCCAGAGAGCTAACACCGTAGGCTTCTACGTGGAGCAAACCACGCTTCTGAAAGCATGAAGGGAAAAGAGTTTCCACACTCCTACACACTAAACAAGGATGAAGCCCGCTGTGTGCATCTGTTTATCCTGTGAAGCAGAACGTTTTGGGGCACTCCAAGTCGAATGCTGATAGGCAACTAGCTGACTGAAGATATTTATGGATGGGGTTACGTGACAGGGAACCCTAAACCCAGTAAGTCATAGATTTCATAGACATTAGGGCTGGAAGGGACCTCGGAAGATCATCGAGTCCAGCCCCCTGCCCCAGGGGCAGGAAGTCAACAGGGGTCATAGGATCCCAGCAAGATAAACACCCATATTTCTCTTGAAGGTGTTCAAAGTAGGTGCTTGAACCACCTCTGGCAGCAGGGTATTCCAGACCTTGGGGGCTCGGACTGTAAATAAGTTCTTCCTTATGTCCAGCCTGAAATGGTCCTGAAGGAGTTTGTGACCATTTGACCTTGTCATCCCTTGGGGCGCTCTGGTGAACAGATGTTCCTCCAGATCCTGGTGAGCACCCGTGATAAACATATAGGTGGCCACCAGATCACCCCTGAGCCTGCGCTTTTCCAGGCTGAAGAGTCCCATGGCTCTCAGCTTCTCACCATAAGGTCTGTTTTCCTGACCTCTGATCATGTGCATGGATTTCCTCTGCAGTCTCTCAAGCTTCTCCACATCCTTTTTGAATTGTTGACCCCAAAACAGGACACAGTACTCCAGCTGTGGCCTCTCCAAGGCCGAGTACAATGGGAGAATGACGTCCTGGGATTTGCTTGAAAAGTGTCTATGGATGCAAGCCAGCATTTTGCTCGCTTTACTTGCC
>NW_005841853.1:2457270-2470575 GCF_000455745.1 Alligator sinensis | reverse complement strand
CAGTTGGCCAGTTTTGCCAAGAGGTGATCATGGGATACCAGATTGAAGGCTTTTTTAAAGTCAAGATGTATGACATCAATCTCTTCTCCCTTGTCCAGGTGATAGGTCACTTGGCCATAAAAGGAAATAAGATTGGTCAAGCAAGACCTATCCACCATAAACCAGTGTTGGCTATCCCTCTGGATGCTGTCATTGGCCAGTCCATTAAGAATGGCTTCTTTGATAATCTTTTCTAAGACCTTCCCTGGGATAGAGGTCAGGCTGATGGGCCTGTAGTTTGCTGGATCCACTTTTCTCTCCTTCTTGAACATAGGCACCACATTGCCATTCTTCCAGTCTTCGGGCACTTCACCAGAGCGCCAGGAGTTCTCAAAGATCCATGCCGGGGCTGAGCTATGATGCTTGCCAGCTCCTTGAGTACCCTGGGGTGTAAACTGTCAGGGCCGGCTGACTTGAAGGTGTCCAGCCTCTCAAGGTGTTCCTTCACAAGGTTAGCATTGATGAAGGGTAAGGAATCACCCTCACCATTCCTGTCCTTTAATGGGCAGGGATGCCCCTTGGGACCATGCCTGATGGCACACAGTCTCTGGACTGTGGCCAGGAGCTCCTCCAGCTGGCGCGCCAGAGACCCCAAGGGGGAGTAAACCTCATGCTCACAGACCCCAGAGCCTGAAAAAGTCTCAGGCAACCCCTGCAGCCAAGAGCGAGAGGCTCCATCTGCATGGAGCCCAGAACCAGGGGCTCTGTCTGGGTGGAGGCCTCTGAGGAGCCAGAAGTGGGGGCCACAGACCCTGAGGAGACAAAAATCAGTTGTTAATACCTACACAATCAATACACATACACAAACACGCACTTTCATGGCTGTGTGTTAAACCTAGGGAGTGTTTGGGGTAACTTGGTGCTTGGGGTTACTTACGGTCAAGTGGCCCCAGGGTTACTTGAGGTCACTGGGGCTTGGGGTTACTTAGGGTTAAGGTGGCCCAGGGTTACTCAGGGTCATCTGGTGCCAGCGTGGAAGCAAGGGAAAAAGCCTGGTGGCAAGGAGGAGACAGCCAGAAAACAGAGAGGCAGAAAGATGACAAATGGGGGCTGGAAACTGAGAGGCAGAAAGCTGGGAGATTGGAAGCAGATAAGTGGTGGCAAGGAGGAGACAGCCAGGAAACAGAGAGGCAGAAAGCTGGGAGATAGCTGGGAAATCAAGGAGGAGGGTTGGGAGGTCAATAAGACAAAAACCCAACTCGGGGTTTCAAAATAACAGGTTTATTAAACAGACAACACACTACACAGCCCCATGAAGTTATTGGTTCCTACACACACACACACACACACACACACAATGGTAGCAGGTCCTCTGCTTGGGGAAGGAAGGTGAGTGATAGCTACCTATCCTGGGCTGTGAGTTGATCCTCAGTGGCCAGTTGGGGTCTTCTCCAGCAAGGTGTTGTCCAGAGGGGGTCGCTGGCAGAGCCTCTGGGTGGATAGGTGGTGTGGCATAGTGCTGGTCCAGATGGAGAGGGTGCCCCAAGGAGGTCACACTCTACCACCCCTTTTATAGGGGTGGGCTACCTGTGTCTCGTATGGGAGGGGCATGTCCAGGCAAGGACAGTCCTGCTCAGATGCCTACATGCAGATCCAGGTGTCCTCATTGTCCGGTAGGACACAATGGTGGGGTTGCTGTTTTCTGTAGGGTCTTTGTCTTTCAAATGCTGGGTTTCTGTTCTGTTCCTGGGTGAGGTCTGTGGTTCCTGGGTGAGTCAATGCAAGCCAATAGTCCAGTCGTTGAGTTGATTATTCGGTAGAGGCCTGCTATCACTGTATCTCAAGCATCCTCATTCATCCCCATTTATTCAGGAGCCAATTTACATGAGACTGGTTAGACATGAGTCATAGGTTACACCTGGGCAGAGGACACAAGATGGAGGCTTGACATACAAAATGGAAACTTGACATTACTTGACATTACTTATGCTAACTTACACATGTAGGCCTAAATCATATAGTATCAATTAAAAAAAACAGTATAAATCAGTAAAACAGTAATCACACAGTAAAAATCAATATAAACATAATAATTATACAATTTAAAACAGTGGATCAAAGAAGGAGAGAGAAGAAAAAAAACGTGCTACAAAAATGCTAAAGCTTATCCTATGTCTTAACTTATTCATACTTATCTATAGGGCATAGAGAGGGAAAGAAAAAGCCAGAAATAGTTGGGAAAGGGAGGGATGTATTTTAAAATTTTTAAAAAAAGAAAAACTGGGGGTTTTCTACAAGTCCCTTCTACTTGATACTCCTTTATGGCATGCAGCAAATAGCTCTCAGTGTGAGAAGTGCAGTGATCTTGTGGTTAAGGGCCTGACCTGGTGAAGGTCTCTGGAGAATTGGGTGCAATTTTTGATTCAGCCACATATTTCCTGTGTAGCTGTGTGCATGTGACACGATGCATATGTGTCTTTGCAAAACAGTAATGATAAAGCTTTCCTTGTCTGTCTTGTCCATTGAAATGGTAAACTTTTAAAAATCAGTGTCTTGGGTTTATACAGAGCCCTACAGAATGGTCTCTGATGTTTGCTGGGGCCAGAGGGACCAATATATACCAACACTAATAGTCAACAAACAAAAATTGTACTTAGTGTGAGATTAGGTTGTGTTGGGACATACCATGTCCACCCAAAGGTTAAAAGCAGGGAAATAAGTGGGAAAGGGAAAGATTTGTATTCTCTATTCTATTTTCCTATTTCCTATAATACTATCAATAACCCACACAAAGATCCATTTTATTTCCATCTTCATCAGATACCATAAAGCAATATATATATCCCAGCTTTGCCACACTTGTACTGTAATGCAAAATCTTGACAGTGACCTCATCTGCTTTTATGTCAACTGTATCAGTGAGTCAGCATATATTTGTCAAGTTATTTTGCTGTAACAGTATGATGAGTAGTTCTAAGGTCGCACTCAAGCAGCATATAAGGTTGGTGCTTGTCCAGAAGGAAGCCTATGTTCTAGTCCTTCAGTGATCTTGGGGAAAAACATTGGCGACGTGGAGGGGGTGTATGTAGGTGCACGTGCACCCCCTGAGATCGACCGTGCACCCCGTGGAAGTGCCAGCTATGAAACCAGAAGTGCTGATGGAAGTGCACTTCTGGTTTTGCCACTGGCTCAGCGATCAGCCACTGGGGACCTCCCCTCCTCCGGTCGGTGATCAGCTGCTAGGGACTCCCTTCCCCCGTTGGCGATCTGGTGCCCCCCCAGAGTCGGGAGGCACCAGTTACCCATGGGGAAAAAAACCCTTTTTGCTAAGCATTTTAAAAATGAAGCACAGGGTTCAGTGGTTCTAGTTGTCTTTTAGGTCAGGGTTCATGACCTGTCAACAATAAAGGGAGCTAATTGTATGGCATTTAGAAGTTATGTTGCAGCCATGATGGTCCAGGAAATATGAGAGAGGCAACCATGCATTGGTCCAGTGAAAAATATTGTATGCTGTAATCCTTTTGCATTTAAAAATATGATTTTGATTTTTATTGCTCATGTTTGTAATGATGATACCTAATGACCTCAGCCAAGTGAACAATGTGATAGAGGCTAGTATTCTCATCCTAACACAATTCTGTTATCAATCTATTATTTTCTCCTGGTCTTTTCCCTTGCTTTTATTCTCCTTCAATTTTTCTTTTTTAATTCTCTGGTGTCAGAGCTATACTGTCCACAGGTGGCAGAGAGTGGAATGACCTTCAGGGAAGGTTAGCTGTGAAATAAGCCCAATTAACCCTGATGAATAAGCAGCTGTGGACCAAGCAGTGGCAGCACCACCAGGATGTGGTGGGGACAGCAGAATGCTTTCCCTCCTGAAAAGCTACATAAATCCTCTGACAGTGCTCTGACAAGGTGAGTACAGGTTGCCAATATAACAAGCCTGTCTAGCCCCCAGTCATGGGTCTACAAGTCCTCAAAGGCAGAGCAGGAAGAAGGTGTTAGAATCTCAACAGCTGCAAACATGGATGAAGGCTACAGCAGAATGAAATCTCCAGTTGTCTTGGCCTCCTTGCCATCGGATCCAGATCCCGGTCTGTCAAGAACCATGTGCAGCAGCCTCACCATGATAAAAGAAATCATTCACAGGTGTCTTCCATGAAAACAGTGTTAGTACACTTTTCAAGCTCTTTGGTGACTAGCTAGTGAGGACAGGAGCGGGATTGTAAGGCCTGGAAGTTCCTAGTCATGAACTGGCACAAAGGTGGTAGTTACAAGAAGGTCTTCTAACACTTGGATTGGCAGAAGTGCAATTGAGTAGCTATAACTGTGACTGAGCAGCCCTTTTTTAGGATGTGCTTTGCTCACCCCACATGGGGAGGGGGCTAGAAAAGGTGCCTGAAACATAGCCTGTCTATCCACCCTTTTCTTACAGGACAATCATGTCCAGTGGACAATCATGTCCAGTGGGATCACCTTTACTGTGGTGAAAATGAATGAAGACACACAATGCTTTTTGGGACCTGGAGAACCTCAACCCTCATGGCCAAACCTAATAGTGGTCTTGGACCAAACCCAAAGTGCTGCACTGCAATTGTAGCTTGAACACTCAGGCAATACAACATTAACATTGCTGCACAAAGCGAGAGCGGGAGATGGGCACAAGAACAAGATGGCAGCTATACCTTCCTCTGGAAGGGTAAACAGGAAGGAGAATACCAATTTCATGGAGTTGGCTTTGCCACTAAGAATGAACTCATAAACCAACTCAACAAATTCCTTATCAGTCTTGATAAGCACCTCGTGACTCTCTGTTTTAAACTGGCAGAGAGCCAACATGCCACTGTCATCAGTGTGCGTGCTCTGACTCTTTCTGCCACCAATGAAACCAAGGAGAAATTCTATGCCAAACTTGACCAAGCTGTCTCTGACACTCAGGAGGGAAACAGACTTATTCTGCTCAGCAATTGCAATGCCAGAGTTGGAAGAGACTTGAACCTCTGCAACAGAACCATTGGCAAGGAAGGAGTGGGAAAGCTCAACTCCAGCAGCATCCTCATGTTGACCAAATGTGCAAAACATGGACTCACCATCACCAACACCCTGTTCCACCAGAAAAAAAACAGGTACAAGACATCATGGCAATGTCCACAATCTAAGCACTGGCACTGGGTTGACTATGTCACTGGTTCTCAACCTTTTTCATATCGGGAACCATTTGCCAAGATTGATGGCTTGTCCCTACCGACACTCCGCTGGCCCTGCCAGTGCCCGACCCCCAGTTCCTTACCCCTCTGGACCCTGCTGGTGCCCCTCACTCCTGACCTCCTGCAGTCTCCTGCCCCACCCCCAGCCTTGCTGCAGGGGGCTCCTAGCTGCCTCCATCCTGCTTGGACCAGAGTGTGAGCGGTGAGTGCAGGCCCTTGTGTGTGGGGGCACTGCCCCATGCCACCAGGCCAGGCATGCAGCTCCCTGCTGCAAAGGACTACTCCCACCTCCATCCCCTGCTGAAGGGCCAGGTGTCTTCTCCCCCTGCTCCCCTTGCCTGCTGCAGCCCCAGGCCCAGACACTATTCCCAGTGCTGCCGGTAGGCAGGCGCGTGCGCACACACACACACACACACACCCACACACACACACACACTCTCTCTCTCTCTCTCTTTTCCCCTCTCCCCCACCCCTCAGCCCTCTGGAAGTCCCTTGGACCTCCATTCCCTGCTCCCCATTTGCTTACCTGTGTCCACTGCCTGGAGCTGCTCCCATGACCCAGCCTCGCTCTATGCCGTCCGTGTGTGTCTGAGCATGCAGATGCACATGAGTCCGCTGCTTCCAGTCATCCCAAGAAGCCACTTGCAGACTGGAACGCTGCCAGCCTGCAAGGGGAAACCTGTGCTTTCATGGGTTTTTCTGGGATCCTGCTCGTGATCCTTTCAAATATTCTTGAGAGCCACTTTTGGGTCACGAGCCACCAGGTGAGAAACACTGGAGTACATCATCATCCATGCCTGGGATCGCAAAGAAGTCTGCATCACTTGAGCTATGCTATGAGTTGACAATTGCTGGACCAACCACTGACTCATCTGCTCAGTTATGTCACTCAAACTGACTCCTAAATGATGGAAGGTCAATGCTGAAGGACTCGAGGACCCAATCAAGCAAGATCTCTTCCACCAGCACCTCAACAAAAAACTGGAGCAGGTGAAGAGTCAACTACAATGGGAGAATGCTGGTAGCACTTGGGGGGCCTTCAATTCCACTGTCATCAGCACCTATTAAGAGACACTTGGATTAACAACCAGAAAACATGATTCAGGAGACTGATTTAATGAGTCTGGCCAGGAGATCCAAGAGATGATCAATCATAAGTGCATGGACTTTCATGCTTTCAGAAATATCAACTCCAAGCAAATTTAATCACCAGCACGCCAAGGCAGAGGTCCAAAGGAGGATCTGTGATACAAAGAACAAATGGTGGGAAGACAAGGTGAAGGAAATTCAACATCTCTCTGATAAATATGATATGCATAGTTTTCTTAGTGCCACCACAGCCATCTATGGTCTGAGCACTCAGGAACCAAACCCCTTGAGACCTAAGGATGGCAGCTTGAAGATTTTGGCAGGGATTCCATCTGCTCCAGATGATGAAGCGGAGACATCAATGTCCACTGGTAGACATTTAGAAGAACTTCGCAATCAAGACTGTTGTTGACAAGAGCATTCTCAGTCCCATTCTGCAACACCCAGTAAGAGACAATCTTGGAATCCCTCCGACCCTTGATGAGATGAAGAAATCCATCAAGCAGAAGAAGAACGACAAGGCATCTGAAGCAGATGACATCCCAGCCAAAGTCTTCAAGCAGGGGGGAGAGTAGCTCAGATCACAGCTCCGTTCCCTGATCATAAGGATCTGGAATGATGAAGAAATCCCATATGACCTCAGGAATACCATGATCATGATAGTCTTCATGATAGTCTTCAAGAATGGAGACAGGTCTGATTGGAAATTACAGAGAGATCGTATTCCTTGCTGCAATGCTACATCTGAGCACCAATAAGCTTGCAGTCAGAGTGAAGCTAAAGTACTGAATGGATGGTAAAATGTTTAATCTCAGATGACTCTCAGCCAAAAGCAAGGCCACCCTGACCTCAATCATCAAGCTCCAGTATGCTGATGATGCTGTATTGTGTGCTCACTTGGAAGCAGACCTTTAGGTAATCATCAATGTCTTTACTGAGGCATACAAAAAAATAGGACTCATGCTTAACATTCATAAAAATAAGGTTCTCCATCAACAAGCTTTTAAGGAGTAGTCCCCAGCTCTGGTAATTTTGGTAAAAAAAACCCTTCAGATTTATGGTGAGGTTCTGGAGAATGTTGAATATTTCCCATACCTCAGAAGCCATCTCTTGCAGAAGGCTGACATCAATGAATAAATCCAAATGTTGCCTCAAATGTGCAAGACATCAGATTCGAAATCAAGCTTATGGTTTATCAAGCTGTCATGATCCTGTATGGAGCTGAGATGTGGACAACATACAGGAGATGCCTCAAGTTGCTGGAGCAGTACCATCAACATGCTGGATAGGCATCTGGCTGGGGTCATCTGACCCCAGCCCTCTTTCCTGCCTATGCAGGGGGGCGGACTCGATGATCTGTTGAGGTCCCTTCTGACCCTAGCATCTATGAATCTATGAACACTGCCTACAGAAGATACTTCAAATCCAGCGACGAGACAAATGCACCAACATTAGTGTCCTCTCACAAGAAAAGACCATGGGCATCAAGGTGATGATAATTCAACATCAGCTTCACTGGGGCAGCCACATAGACTGCTGAAGCAAGTTTTTTTTCTCCCAGTTCAGTCAAGGCATACTCTCAAAAGGAAGAAAGAGAATGCACTTCAAGGACATCCTCAAGGTCAGCTTGAAGAAAAATGCAACACTGACATCCACTCATGGGAGGCTATTGCCCAGGACCATCTCAAATGGAGGAAGAGTCCGTTACAAGGATCTCAGTACTTTGGAACCTCATGACAACAACAGAAGAAGGAAAAGCGGGAGCGGCAGAAACAGCACGTCACAGGAAACACATGACCAAGTTGCAGTAGAACCTATCAATTCCAGATTGGACTTGTCAGCCATCTTTGGACCTACAGATAAGACAATCATGGAAGACAATCATCCTTGACTGTGAGGGATTGCCGATGATGAATTTTTTATTCTTCCTAGGAAGTGAGTCATAGCATTTCTGTCATGGCAGATTTGTTATCACATTAACATCTGGTATTTTTGGCTTGGCTAGCATATTTCCATTATAAAATCAGAGAACCGAAGAAAAGTAGGACTGGCAGGGACCTTGAAAAGTCATGTGGTCAGCTTCTATGCTGAAGGTAGGATCATGGCTCAGTGTTGTGATACAGAGTTTGTACAACTGGTATGCTAGGCTTTTGCAGGCAAGGAACAATGATGTGGCAAATGGACAGATGCAAGTGTGTTTCAGCTCTCTTGCCAAAGGTGTGGAAAGAAAAGTGAGGAATTCCAATGCAAAAATAGGGAAAAGGAGTGATTTTTTGAACAATTATTATTCTGTATCAGATTGGTTTCCATTGAGCCACCATGTAAAACCTGCTGCCGCCTAACATTCACGTCCTGTACTTTGAATTTTGTGCTTTCAATGAATATTTTGCAAAATAAAGGGTTAAATCTGGTCCAGCCTGAATCCATTATATAACATGAACTATGTTTATATCATATGGCATCAGTAATATATATGCTAATGATCCAGGGGGCTCCTTTTATCAGGACTGGAAAAGAACTTTTGGTTAGCAAGTATAGAGCCGGCCGAGTTCTTTGCCTTGTTTATGCTTTCTCAAGGACCACGCAGGCATTTTATTCCTTTATTGTTAGTGGCTGAAATCATAACTGCCCCTTTCATTTTGACATCCTGCTATCTAAGCCTCAGATCTGGCTTGGATTCATTGGTTTCTTTAGTAGTACATCTTTAACACATTTTCTTGGATCCACAGAATAGGATGGAGAGAGCGGACTTGTAATGATTTATGGAAGCGCTTAACTCTTTTTGAGAGAGGTGTTAAGAAGTGTGCATTATACACAGACTTCTTCTTTGTGTCTATGGGAGTGGTAGGAAGAATAGTCTGGTATTAAAAGGTCTGTCAGAGCTCTGCGATCTTGGCCACATCCCTTCGGCCCCTAAGTCAGGCACATAGCTGAAATTTTATGGAACATTTCAAGATGCTGGTGATCATTTCTTTCTTGCTTCCTGCCTGGTGTGGAATAAGTTACTGGATGCTTAAAAAGGAGGAGTTTACTTCCCCACAGACCAGCCCCACATGGATGGAGTAGAGTTTAGGATCTGATCATGCACTGCCCTTCTACCGCCTACTTAGTCACAGGAACCTTGGAAATGCGTTTTCCTTTCATGTCCAGACTAGCAACCCTGGCAGGCTCTACAGAAGAGGCCAGAATGAGGTTGTGGGGAGACGGGGACAACTTATAGTCCCTTTATCACTCCAGCCTACTTTCATCAAGATTAATGATAATGTAACTTTACGGCAAATTTACTGCCCTAATTATTGCTTATGTTTTGGTAGCATTTAAAGATCCTAGTCAGGGATGGTCACCCGGTTGCAGTAGCTGTCATATAAACGTGCAGTGAAAAGACACTTCCTTACGTAGTGAACTTAATATCTTAGTGCCTGGCTTATTAAGGTCATTTGGGGTCTTTTAGTGTGCTTTGGAAAATAATATGTAATCCTAATATTATCTGCCTAATAATGCTGCTCCCTTCACCTACAGAGTACGTTGTACTTTCCAGGGAAGACAAGTCTCAGAAACTATTGGGTATTCTTCGGATCATTTTAATTCTTCTGGAAAATGTGACTTTTCAATCAGAAAATTGTTCTTTGTTCTGTAGCTCTGCACCATCTGGCAGCTGCTGTCAAGTCTGGCCTTCCACGCTTCGTGTCTCTAGGAAAGTGTATTGGGTTTTTGGCAGACAACGTTCCTTGGGTGAATCTGATATCTTTTATTAGACCAACCCAAATAGTTGGAAAATAATTATTAAGCAAGCTTTTGGGTTCAAAAACCCTTCGTCAGGCTAAGGAAGTTTCAGCAGTTTTTGGAGCATTGGAGTCTTCCAAGCTCCAGGCTCCGCTGATGCTCTGGGAGTCTCACCATTCCCACCTCGTGAAGTGCCCAGCTCCCTGCTTATGGGCACTGGAGGAAGAGGGCTGCTCTTCAATAGTGAAAATGAAACATCATTCTGACTTTTTGAAAAGCAAATGTTGGAATTACAATTCCATGGGAAATTTCAAAACTTTCATTTATTTGGGTCATTTTGGAATCCCAGTTTAAAGGGAGCTCCCCGATTCACAAGGTAGGAAATGGAGTCAAAGAACAATGAAGTGTTTTGCCCATAGCTGGGCAGCAGGCCACAGTGGAGATAGGAACAGACCAAAGCTCTCCAGATCAGTGCCTAACTCATT
The DNA here is from genome assembly GCF_000455745.1 of Alligator sinensis. Taxonomy (NCBI): domain Eukaryota; kingdom Metazoa; phylum Chordata; order Crocodylia; family Alligatoridae; genus Alligator; species Alligator sinensis. Next base: position 2,460,092 of record NW_005841853.1, on the reverse strand, counting down.
GAATCAGACCTTAAGTACGTGACAACTGTTGGCAAAACTGGATATCACAGATGGGGGCAGATGTGGAAGGAGGCAAAGGGCACACATGAGTTTACAGAGAGTAAAGTCTGCAATGTTGTCTCAGGGAGAATTATTGAGAATTCTCACTGAATTGAAAATATGTCATTATTGCACCTTAAATATAATCACAGCATCAATATTTCTCAAGAACGCTTGCATCCTGGGAGTTTTATTTTTTAGGTTGCCTCAGTTGGTAGCAGGAATAAAGGAACGCTCTAAGGTAATGGGCACTATTGTAAAGCAGCTAACAGGCAGAGCAAGTTATCACCTTATAAACCATTTGATTCTCTGTAAATGCAAACAATTAACCCATCCATATAACAGAAGCTGTGCAAGTTTAGGCATAAGTTATTGGATGCTTCATTTCCTCTTTTTTTCCCCCAATTAAATTGAAATTGAGGGATGGAAATTAAAGAGCCCAAAGTTCGTGACCTGTTCAGGAATGCAATTATCCCATAAAATCACAACTGGGATTTGTTGCAAGGTAGAAATGTGATCCCTTTAAAAAGTCAGCCTCTGCAAAGTACCTGAAGATGGCCAAGAACAAGCTAAGAGGATGAGCAGTTTGGCTTTAACTCTACTCCTCCAGCCACAGTGTCATGAAAAAGAACCAACCCTACTACGTCCTGTAGTCAAGTTTCACAGCAAACAAGAACTATCAAGCAGCCTCCTGATTACTTTTATCTCTGTAAGTCTAATCCCGTGATAAACCTCTTGTTTCCTATACTTGATGTGCCACTATTTCACTAGTCCCGAATCCATCAGATGCATTGTGGTTGGCTCCGTGTGAACAAACAGAACCTGACAGTTTCCTTCCTTAAGGTAAACAGAACTGGTACTTAGACACAGTTCAAAGAGTTTAACACTCCCAGCACGATCATTATTACCCTTTAGGTGGGCAAGTTGAGCTGGTCTTTCATTCTAGTAAAGGGACCTTTTTTCCCTCCCTTCACATTTTTACTGGCAGTAAAATACTGTATAATTACTGAGCCTGCTTTTTATAATCCCCGACTTCCAGCTTTCTCTTGCTAGGTGAAATATCCATTTATACCACCCAGTTGCTTACTTTCATTCCTCTTTATGAGAAGTTTTTCCAGTCACATAGCTAAAAGAGAGGGATTCATTTTTACAATACATCCCATAGTCCTGCGGTATAGACTCCATGAATTTAGCCAACACTGAAAGAACTCATATTGCTAATAATAATAGTACTTTCCACTCTTATGGCACTTTTGATCCAAAGATTTTGCAGTGCTTTGCAAGTAGCCATAAAACAGAATGATTCACCTGTTTTTAGAGTGCTAGGCTTGTATAAAGCTTTACGCGAGGTACTCGCATTCGCAAAAGCACACCAGTCGCTATGAACTAGAACAAGTGTGAACATAATGCTGAATAGCGATTTGAAACAAGTTCCCCAAGTGAGCAGTCATATTCCACACTCCTAGTGTCTGTCTGTAGCTTCAGCCACTTCCAAAACAGATTAACCTGAATCTCACAAAGACATTCAGGCTAAATACAGACAGTCAAAAAGCCTGAGGCTGAATCGATTCAATCTTCACAGGGTAGTCTAAGCTGCATAGATTGAACCAATAAGCAAGTGAACAGACATTCATTTTTGATTCCAGAAATGCAGCCACATGCCTGCAGTAGCCCAGGCCAGAAGCTGGGGGGCGCTAGAGTATGCGTCCCTGCTCTGCTGGAGCAGACAGCTTGGGCCAAGGCTAGCCTGCTCACCCTGCAAGGTGGGGTTTGTGGGGGAGGTACAAAGCATCCTGGGATGCTGGGGGGACTGTGAGTTAACTTGAATCTGGAGGGGCCAGAAGTTCAATAGACTGATTTAACCTAAGTCAGTTAAGTCTGATACTACATCTATCCAGGTGTTTTTAAAACCAGTTTTGGCCATTTTGAAAGTGGTTTATGGGCACTGAATTTCTGTTGTGTTAGAGATTTGAACTGGTTTCTGATCATTTATACTGGTTTATGTATAATGTCTGTCCCTAGCCTCATGGTCTGAAATAAGTGTCCAAACAGAGAACCTAGGGTAGAATTTCAGGCATTTTCCCTGTAAGTGTGCATTAAATAAAGACTGGATATTAAAGGGAAAAACCCCAAGAGCTCCCATTGTGACATGTCTGACCAGATTTTCTAAAGAGCTCAGAACTCAAATTTTGTCTGCTTCCCCCATATCTTTTGATTTTTCTTCAAAAACATAAAAAACATGGGTTAAAATCTGGATGTTCTGGTTTTCTGGGAGGGGTTTTTTACCCTAAACTCAACATTTCCCACAGGAAAAAAGAAGACTCTCTTTATGCAAAATTTAATATGTGAAAACCCACCCCATTTCTGCTGAAAAATAGTTTAAATGGCAATTTTCCAACCAGCATTATTTGAACTCTGAAAAATGTATCCGCTTATTTTGGGGAGTTGATGAGATGTTATAGAAGAATAAAGAGTGTATATACATATTTTTCAAGAGCAGTCATTAAGACCTGCACTTCATAATGCCTCTCAGGGACTAGAGCTTCACCACAAACTTTTGTCTACATAGTTATCTCGGTCATAGGTGTGAAGAGATGCAATATGTGATCGACAGCTGTACTAGCAACAGCAGCTAGTGCAGAAGCAATGCTTAGGCTGTGTCTACAGTACAGCGTTTTTTTGGTTTAACTATGTTGGTTAGGAGCATTCCTGATCAGGATTGTGAAAAAAACTGCACGCATAACCAACATAGCTCTACCAAAAACCACCCCCACATTGATGCA
>NW_005841853.1:2448579-2457239 GCF_000455745.1 Alligator sinensis | reverse complement strand
AAGAGTTATTTGGGCTGGAACAGCAAGTATTATGTGAGGAGGGGCTTTACCTGCACTGGTGCAAGAAACATTTTTTGCTGGTATAAGCTCAGTCTGCATTAGTGGGCTTTGCTGATTTAGCTGCAGCTGTAGAGCTGTGCCAAGTGCTGGAATAATACCACTGGTTGGATATATGATGATCGGATGACTGGAACACATCCTTGTCTCTTCCTTTTGCTATAGCTGGAGAAACTGAGGTGCCAAGAGCAGTCGAGCAAATGGTGACGGCATCACACAGCATTTCTGTGCTACAGCCGGCAACAGAACTAGGCTCTTCTAACGACCAAGCATTTGCTCTTTAACCACTAGAGCATGAATCCTGTTTGCTTTTGTCTTTTCCCCTCCCTTTCATGATGCTAATGATGCAGGTCTACAGTAGGCAGAGGACAGGCTGACAGATTAAAGGGAACGCATGGCTCAAATGGAAGCCAGGATGCCTTGGCGGTTTCGGGGTTATTGAACTTTTCCCTCTACTGTGTGCACCACTGCACCTCCCATTTGTGATCATATAACTCCCCTGGGGCAACCACAACAATTGCCTAAATGGAAAAGAAAAATATTTCCTGTATCTTTAACTTCTAATGGAGTTTGGCAGCTGGGAAAAAAAAAGAAGATTGAGTCCTGTGCGCCCCACTAACTCTCCATGGACTACCAACAAACAGTGTGGACCATCAGGAAGATGTGGAAGCTAGTGAATTTAGTGAACAATGCCCCCAGAAAAAGTACTGTGGAGTATAAAGCTGTTCTGTGAAGAAGCTAATAATTAGATATTAGCTATTAACTTTCTCCCTAAGCGGCAAAGCAAGGCAGAGCACTCAAAAAATGCCAAAGACACCTCAACTCACATTGTTGCTTCAGTGACTGTAAACAGTGCTTAATTAATAGACTTCACTGTGATCTAAATGCGTGAGGGCTAGCAAGTTGTCTTCACTTTCTGGTCTATCTGCCTTTCCTCTGAAGGCTGGTTTAGCCAGACAGAGAGCGAGAAAGAGAGGCTATAGAAGGAGTGGTGCAAATAGCCTTGTAGGAGTTGCTCGTTCTTTAGTCTTACCTCAAAGTGGCTGCAAAACTGTTAAACCACAGTCCTGCCTAGCTTACTAGCGGATGGGACTGACTTGAGCCATTGAACCAGACCCTTTTTGCATCTGCCTAAAGTTTAAGAAGCCTGTGCATTGTGAGGGGTATTATTAACTAAATATTTATATCAGCTTTCCAGCTGGAGACACAAAACTGTTTTTTGTTTTTTAGCCCTGGAAGCCACCAGTACCAAATCCATATATTTGTATGTATCCAGGAAACATAACACTTATCAGGTGTAAAGGCCTCCTGGAGCAGGTGTAAAAATGCCCTAGGGTCCTTTGGTGCTGTGCTGGCTGGCGGATCACTGTAAGGTCTTTGGGGCATAGAGTGTCTTTTATAAGGGACAGTTATAGGGCTTAGGAGATCATTTATAAAGCCTATCACAATAGGACCCACCCTTATTTTGGATCTGCTAGCTCCCCTTATAATAGCTATAATAGATACAAGTATTTATGTAGTGACCAAAGTATAAGAATTACCTCTAGATGTCCATGTCAGGAGCATTTACAATTATTATTCAATACACTTTAGCGAATAGAGGTCCTTAACCAGGTCAGAGCTCTATTATGTGAAGCTCTATTAATAGACATCCCTGCCTCCGAGCTCTTGCTATCTTAGGTCTTGATATAACAATAGCCTGAGCGTGGGGGACCATATTGATGTGGGATTACCTGAGGTCAGCTGGATGAAACAATGAGTAGAGGATGAAAGGCAGACACCAGCACATCAGCACTAAAAGCACTGTTCTGCTGACTAACAGTTTCCATGGCCCAGAAATGAATAAATATGATATAATTATTGATTGATTATTGTTATCATACTCTATTTTCCTTTCTTGAGGGAAGAGTTTATGGCAACAGGTTGTTGGTTTTTTTTTTTTAATCCTGCAAAGCCAGGGAGCTTTCGTCTGCTCTCTGAATGACATAATATCCTTGCGTGAAGTGTGTGAATGAGGTGGCATGGCAAATGTCAAGAGCTGCACGTGAACTATGCATTGGGTGAGGACAGTGGTCTTGAAAGGAGCTTCTGAGAACGAGGCGTTACAGAATAGCTGTGCATGTCTCGGTCGCGGCCTCATGCTATTGAAAGGGCAGCGAGAGAGTAAGGCATTGCTTTCAATAAGGGTAGCATTAGTTTTCTTTTCATTAAGGGGAACAAAATATTATATTGCTTCACCCCTGCTTTTTCACCAAGCTTTTTCATGGCTTTATGTGTCTTTCTCCCCAAAGGTGGGTTTAATAGCATCAGGTATTCATCCTTGGGCACTGGTGTCTGCAACATTAATTACTCTTTATTGGTTTAATGGCACCTGGTGTAGCAGCTAGCTCACTTTTCCACAAATGCAATCAAAGCCCGATCCATTTTTCCCCTTTGGTATCATTCTAACTCACATGTTGGAAGAGATCATATGTTTGGCTCATGGGCTGTAACCAAGAGATACAATGGGGAGAGCCCTCTGTCAACAAGGGGAGGCTTTGTCAAACGTTACCTGTCCCATCTGCTGCCTTCGGTCTGACAATGGCCCCAAATTCAATACCTCTTTCCTTTAATTTCACTCCTATCATTGTGCCACACCTGCCCCTGCACACAGAACAGGTTCTCTGCACTAGAAAGCTAGGGGCCATTCTGCATTTCTAATTACAGCCAACTTTTCATAGGGAAGTTCTGCTTTGGATGAATTCTCTGTTTCAAAATACTTTAGGAACAAAGGTTTCTGAATTGTTGAAACATTTCATTTTGACATGTTTTCGTGGACATTTGTTCTCTTTTGGTTTGAAACAACTTCTTGTTCTGAGTCAATTTAGGGCACGTAAAGAAACAGAGGGTGCAGACAGAAGTGCAGCTCCCCGCTGTAACTGAGAACACTTTGCAGGAAGCGTTCTGATTTACAGTGTTACCCTGGACCAAACAGAAGTTCACTGTTGGTTGGGGGGCGGGGGGTTCCCCTAGCAAAGGCTCTTCCTTCCTGCAGGGCTGCAAAGTTTTCAGAATGAGAGTGGGGAAGGAAACAGGGAGCTTGTTCTAGGGGTTCCCCAACCAGTGCTGGAGGGTGGGGTGGGTGAATTGGAGTCCCAGCACCTTTTCGGGGGGAGGCTCCAATACGCCCACCCCACCCTCCAGCGACTCCCTTCACTCCCTTCTCCAATCCCATTCTGAAATCAGCTCAAGGCTGTCAGGCAGCACAGATGGAAGTTAAAGAAGATGCTCTGTTTTGCAACATGCAATGAGGGGTCAGATTTTCACCATTGACCATTTTTTGAAGCTGTCCGCAGCTATGCACTTGTGTTTGGTCACAGCTATAGACTGTTTTCTATGGTGAGATTCAGAGAAAATTGTCATTTCTTTCTGTACCCATAGTCGCAGAGGGGCTGAGGTATCTCACTATGGCTCTGGTCTTGCTCTGGTCTTGTCCCAAAGGCAGCTCCAATCTACTTGGCTCCTAAATACCTAGCCTGTTTCTGAAAATAGTTCATAACCTCAGAGACCCATATCTGAATCTTGAAATGTTTAAATCTACTAGGCAGATGCCACTGACATCTCAGATTCTGCCACACACTACTCCGTAGGTGCCAAAGATCGTTGCTTCTTAAAGGAATACAGTTGGCTGCCCAGAAAAGTACGTGGATGTCTCTTTGGCTATGTCTACACGGTAAGCTCACCGACCTCTAGAGCATCCTCCTCCAACACACTGTGCTGTTCCAAGTGGGATGCTTCTCAGACTGGGAGCAGTGTAGTCACATCTGCATGGTGCTGCAAGTGAGCTAATTTAATGGACACTCTCTGGGAGCAGTTTTAATTAGCCCTCTTTCCATGTACATGTGGCTTTGGAGGCAGCTGATCTGGAGCAGTGAAGTGAACCATTGCACGGTAGTACAGTAACCTTGCTGTGCAGGCCTTTGTGTTCACCACGCTCTAGAACATGCACACCAAATCAGTTCACCTATATCCTGAGCAAACACCCAATTATCAGGTAATTAGGTATTTGGGGGTGGAGCGCCCTCATCTCTCCTTATTGAAGCTTTTCCAGTTTGTATAAAACTATCAGTGAAGGGCCTAGAGCAGGGGCGGGCAATTATTTTGGGTGGAGGGCTGCTTACTGAGTTTTGGCAAGCCATTGAGGGCTGCATGACAGGCAGTCAGAGGCAGATTAATATTAATTTTCTAAATTTTTGGGGGGCCCCGCGGACCGGATAGAAAGTCCTGGTGGGCCACATGCAGCCCACGGGCCACATTTTGCCCACCCCTGGCCTAGAGAGTTCATCTCTCTCTCTGTGCCTCTCCTGAGAGACTTGAGCCCTTCTGAGAGTCCTATACTGGGTCATTTCTTGTTTTCTGTCCACCACTGATTTTTGATTTTCTTCTTTGAGCCTCAGCTTTGAGGAGCTGATACACCACTCACTTCTGCTGAGATGAGGTGTCATCTTGCCAAGCAGAATGAGTCCTTTTTTTCTGGTTAAGAAGGGGTTGGATACCAGTGTTGCTCTCATTGACCCAGTCTTGGTGTTGACAGGTGGTATAGCAAATGGATTCAGCATAGGTCATATGGCTGGCAGTTTTAACCCCCTTCCAGAGTTTCATAATGCTGTCTTCATTTTTGGACACGGCAGAGAGCTTTTCATGGAGACACAGTTTGAGATCCTTACAGGCTGTTGGGTCTTGAAGAAATTTGGTCATTTCCTTTGCCTGTTTTTTTGCTTTTCAGAGCAAGCCGGATTTTCATAAAGAATCTGACAAGAAACTGTTTGTAAATGATTGAAAAAAGATGATTCTGGATTCAGCTATGGAAAACTAACTAATGAACATGCATGCTAACCCACTAACTGTAGGAGGAACTGATAGTGAAAGAGAAGGTTGCCTATAAAAGCACCAGAGCTATGACTATTTACATTATCTAAGAAGCTTAGTCTCTATCAACAAAAATAGAGGGGATAAAGGTCACAGAAGAGACATTAATGAGGTCCAGAAGATGAAAGCACTTTTCTTTCCACTGCTGATAAAAACAGGGGAAAAATGTAACTGAAGCACTTTCATTTTCTCCTGCGATTCAGTCCATTTTATTTGGGCCTCATCCTACATGACAACCTGTTTTTTGTTTCTTGTTTTTTATTAAATCTCTGAGAAACACACTACTAGTCACAATTTTACATACACACACATGATAACTAGTATTATTACACCGGGTTCCCTGTTTTTCAAGTGAGCGAGGCTACACTATCTAGTGCCAAGGGGGGTTGACTTGGAGCTACAACTTCTGTGTCTCTTCCCATGCTCTACCATTGAGGTGGTAAATGGCCTTGGGTTGTTTGCTTAATTTTGAAGCTCAGTTTATCTGACGCTCAATTTATCTCTATCTCTATCTCTATCTCTATCTCTATCTCTATCTCTCTATCTCCTCACATTATATATTCATATTGTGACCTCTGCTGATATTCTGGATATGAATAGAGAAGATAGGAACAAATTGTTCATCCTTGCTACAGGGGGCAGGACAAGAAGAAATATTTTTGACTATAGTAGGCAGGTTTGTATTAAATCTTGGGGCCAGGGAAAGAAATTACACATAAATCAGTATAAGTGATCAGAAACTGGTTCAAATCTCTAGCATAACAGAAGTTCAGTGCACATAACCTGCTTTCAAAATGACCCAAACTGGTTTAAAATAAACCTGGATAGATGTACTATCATACTTAATTGATTTAGGTTAAGTTGTTTTTTTTTTAATTTCTGTCCCAGCTCCCTTCTAGATTCAAGTTAACTCACAGTCTCCTTGCCTCCCAGGATGCCTGGCACCACCCCTACAAACTCTATCTTGCAGGGTGGGTAGGCTAGCCTTGGCCCAACCTGTCTGCTGCAGTGGAGCGGGAGGAATCCTTTAGCACCCCCCAGCTTTTGGCCTGGACCACTGTGGCTGCATTTCCAGAATCAAAAGTGAATGTCTGTTCACTTGCTTATCAGTTCAATCTATGCAGCTTGGACTAACCTGCAAAGATTGAATCAGTTCAGTCTTGGGGTTTTTGACGGTCTGTACTTATCCCAGGGGAACATAGAACCGTCCCAACCATAAGAACAATAAGGCAATAGGAAAAATAAGGCAATGGAAGAAGCCACCTCGGGAAGTTATGTGATTCCCTTCATTGGAGATTTTCAAGAAGAGGGTAGTTAGAGACTTGGACTACACCCATGAAGTCTCTTCCATCCCTATGTTTCTATGATTCCTTGTGGGCTGGGTAACTTTTTAGAAGTCCTCAGTTTTGAGCAACCCAGGAACAATTATGGGAGAACACAGTGACTTAGAGAGACAGAATAGCTCCACTGGGCTCCACTAACCCTCTCTTCATCCCCCTCCTTGGAACAAGTTCCTGAACTGGTATCTTTGCTCATTTTCACTGTATTTATACATCAACACCAGGAGACAGCTCCATCTGTCATTTTGTGGTATCACTGTGCTGTTTAAATCTACCCAAAATAAATGGGGGTGGGAGCAGTGCAGGGAGCAAACCCTGCCTGGTGTGCACAAGAATTTTTGGCCTGCTACCCTGGGATTTGAGGGGGGAAAAAAAACAAGTTGTAAAATGCACTTTTTTTGGCTAAAGTTACCAACAGAGAAATGCACCATTGCCTTTTTTTCAGGTTACAGAGGAATTCCTGTGTTATTAGGGATCAAGGTGATGGAATCAAATTGAACCACTAAGAGCCAGAGTTGTGGTTAATTAGTAGCCTGTTTAGGAAATTATGCTATGGTTACCTCATCCTTTCTCAGCCTAGCCGCCTTTCTCCCCTTCACACCCCTCCCACAACTTTTCCTGCCCCGGGATATTATTTTTTCTAATGACATTCCTGTCACACATACAACCCCAGATCTCTTAAACACTCCTTGACTTCTTAGGTCTCCCGTAGTTTTAAATCCCAAGTGAGATAGGGTTTGGCATTGGCACGGGCTTGTAGAAAAAGAAAAAGTGTGCTTTTATGCTGTTCTTGTTGCTATCTCCCAGCATCTTTACCAGGAGCAAAATCTGACATCAGATTGACCTTAGCTTGCCACCCATTTGTTGACAATGAACACTCTTGATATCACCCTGCACCATCCTCGACTGTGATAAAAGGAAAGGCGAAAACAAACAATGGAAAGGCCCTTTAGCAGCGAAATACCAGGTCACCACAACATGCCATGGCAACCTTCATAATAAAAAAGGGAGATAAAATAAAACCACAACATTAAAGAGGAGTTCCTGGCTGCGTGTTCAGAAACAAGAAGCTTGTTATTAAGGGTTGCACTTGTGTGTGTGCGTGTGTGTGTGTCGCCTCTTCAACTCTGTGTTTGGTTGCCTGTTGGCTGAGATACCAAAGCATTCAGGGTTGAAAAGGTCTATCAGATGCAGGGTAGAAAAGTTTCCTGCTAAATATTTTGCCAAGTTTGATTTTAAATGGGGCTTCTACAGCTTCTGTTGGAAAACTAATGCCAGAATCTAAGAATACAGGTTACATGAAAGGAATTTTATTTTGTGTTCTGTTCAGCCAAAATTGCCCACGCATACTCCTGCTTATGTCACCGATTGAAAGCTGAGTAGGTCTCCCTCAATTTTGGCCAGCACATCAGATACAGACCTGAGGACCTGCTGTGCTCAGGCTGTTGCTCAGGCTTAAAATACATGTCTCTGCAGCTTTGCTGCCATAATAGGCTCATGTCCTCTTTATATCAGGTACCGGGAAAAACCAGTAACAGGCACTCACCTGTAGACTTCAGTTACTGTACAAAACATGCTCTTTTCACTGTATACTGTCATTCTCCTACTTCTACCTCTCGTCTGCTTGGGTCTCTCTACCCAGTAGTCTCTCAAGGTATAGTTAGGCTATAAGCACACTGTGGCAATGCTACTACTTGGCAGAGTGGACTCTTGATCCTGATTGTGGCCTTTGCTAAAATGATGCATAATGCATAAGCTTACACCACCCTATTGCTCCTATTGATTTCCTCTTGTGCCACCCTAAACAATCCACCTGAATCCTCTAATTTTTTCACCTTTCTGACATTCCCCAAGGGCTGTTGGACTGGCTTGCTGTTGAATTTCCTCCCCCAGTAGCATAACAATCAGTAGGAGACTGTGGCACTGGCCTTGGGCACCCATTTAGAAGGGGCTCATGAATGGCAGTTGCCTTGTGCTCTGCAGACATTGGCCTCTGACATCACCCCTGCCACTGCCAACACCCGGGGTGCAGAGTCTGGCTGTTATGCCTCTGACCTCCTCTCCAAATTCAAGAACCAGAATTTATCAGTCCTTTATTTAGCTTTTCTCAGCCCTAAAGATTTTGCTGCTCTGAACAATGCTTCCAGCTCCCCATACACCCCCCACCCCAAACCTCCGGCCACCAGCAAACCCAGCTGCCCTCCTGCTGCCTTCGTGCCCTTCCCCAGGGGCAAGCCAGCCCATTCCCAGGCAGCCCCAGGTGTCCTGCCAGTGGCAGGGGCCTGCTAAAGGCAAAAGTGGCAAGGGGCCCCATCCTTTTTTTCTTTGGAGCCTGCCCCCCTCGCAGGCGGGGGG